>NC_133617.1:232737862-233041828 GCF_048593235.1 Sminthopsis crassicaudata
CACAGGCCTTTTATAAGCCCACTGCTTGCAGCTAGTCTCTCTCTTTAACCTGGCTCCCTAGCCTGGGGTAGCTGAGCCAAGCTGATGGATAGCCAAGAGGTAAAGAGTTTGGTACTGAATATGTGGGTCTTCAGACCAGGTGTTCACTAGGGAGCTAACAAGTCGGGGCATTATGTGAGTAGGTATAATAAAGGCTTTTAAGATTACATGTGGCTGTTCTTGAGCACGCTACTGGTTATTAAACTATAGATTCAAGAGATTGTGGCCAGAGACCTTCGAAGGCCTCAGAGGAGGCGAGCCAGGTAAAGTTGACACTGCAAAGGTCAGTGGTCAAAGGTACTCCGTTGGGCCTAAGACACACTAGTAATTGTAACTGCCAGGAGTGCATGTTACAAATGGCACCTGAACGTGGTACATCAGAAATTATCAGGTTTTGAAAATTAATATTTAATATTCAGAATTAAGATTCTGAAAGATCCGGTAGAAACGTCGCCTAGGAGGGAAGGCAGAGAGGCAATAGGGACCCAGGTAACTCTGGGATCAGGCTCAAGGATACAGCTGAACATAATGCTTATATAAATAGGTTAAAGACCCAGATGGAAGATCTTTTAACAAAGATCACCACTTAAGAACAGCAGGAAGCTTGTAATCAAGCTCTGAGACGGCTACCCCCACACCCATTAAATATAGCTTGGAGAGAGCAACCTAGAGCTAATGTGTTTGTATGACAGTATAGAGTATAAAATGGGACAACTAGAAGTTGAGTTAAAAATAGAACGACAAACAATTAAAAAAGAGTTGCTAGAATTGCAGGTTAAACTGCAGATTGAGATAGAGAAAGAAGAAAAAACTAGGTTACTACAGTTAAAACAGGAAAAGTTCAAACCAGAGGCTGAAGCTAAGGAGGGATATAAACAAACCACATGGAGTTATGGAGGTGAGAAGTTCACAGGTGCTGTGAACCTTCTGTGGCAAAGTTTGGGGAAGACAGGAACAATTATACAAGATCAGAAGACTTGGATGAATTGTTATTTGCATCCTTGTGATGAGAGTTAGGGAGAGGGAACCCCCTTTTGGATCGGAGCAAAGATAGTCACATGAAGGCGCAGAATCCCCTGTAAATGAATTTACAGGTCTGAAAACCTAGATTGATAAAAAGAGTTTATTGTAGGGGTTTGGAAGTAAGGTTTAGTTAGTAAAGTGGAGGGTAGAGATAAGAGGGCACCAGATTAGGTCCGATGGGCAGAAACCCTTGGCATGACTGGCATAAGGATGCCATGTTTAGGACTTCTGCAAATGTGGACTCCAAAGTAGCCCCTTTTACAATGATCTTGAAGGTGGGTGGAGTCCCAGGCTCCGGGTGGGCTTTCAGCCAGGGTCAGCATTGAATAGAATTTAATGGGGAGCTGTGGGGGCTGGGAAAATTCAAGTTAGTTCAGATCCAGTGGGGGATGGGGAAAGCCCATTGACCAGGATTTGTAAATCAAAGGTCAGCCATGGGGGGGGGGTGTCTTAAAGGGACCTCAACCCCCATCACTTGTATGTTTTCCCCACCCTACTAACAAAAGATCTACTGAAGTTACATGATATTTAAAGTTATATTCATAGGATTGTTATATGGTATTATTGAGTGATGGTAATGATGTAAATTATGTCCCCTTTAATCTTTGGGGGGGCCCTGATGTAAACTGTGTCCCCTTTGGGGGCAAGGGTTCTCCTGACTCTCAAACCCTCCTGGCCTCTGGGAAGGGCACACCTTTCCCAGACAACTCCCAAGATAAGTAATCTAATTCAATTTTGAATTGAATTGAATTGAATTGAAAATCAGTCTCTAGGATTCATCCAGAGATTGGGGCCAAAGATCAAAGAAGCCCCAGTCCTCAGAAGGCTAATAAAAGACAATTTTGAACCCCAAAGCTTTACTAAATAAAGTAAATGCCCTTCTGGAATTTAGCCCACTGATGAAGATATTTTCTTCTCAGTGTCAGCCCTCTTTGTTAAATTCCTAATCAGGAATTTGCCTGCTAAGGCTGTCTTTTTTTTGCCACAAACTTTGGGTTTGTGAATTCTTTCTCACAAAGGACCAGAGAGGATCTCTTACCATCAATTCTCACACCTCATCAGTAATGTTGGGGGTTGTAGCCCCTTGATATTCCTTGTTTGATCTCCAACTTCCTTTGGGACTTGGAACTTTGATACAAGATCTGGTCAAACTAGTTTGGGCTATCTGAGTTGGCTGGGGTTTTACAGCCCCCATTCTAATCTGCTCAGATAGACCAAATGCCAGCAGGAAATTCCTTTTGTCTCTCCCCAAAAGGTAATAAGAGAATCCTTATCTTATTTACATCACTCTCCTGAACCTCCTTACATCATTGCATCTGAATGATTGTGCTCTTGTATAAAACAGAGTCCTCAAAAATCTATTCTTTGCAAAATTGGCCTTGTACCTTGCACCCACTGGCTCTGGGGTGTTTCCATTCTAATCAATAAAGACGATGTTTCCATACAGCATTAAGTAGCAAATTCATGTGCTGCCGACCTGCCCTTGGTTACTTTGGGGAAGGAAGGAGAGAGAGAAAAGGAACTGACCCATCTTGGTTTAGACCTCAGTTTACTCCTCATCAATGCCTTGGAATGAGTGTAAATAACAATTGTTTTCTGTTCTGGTCAGAAACTCTTAAAAGTCTTCCCTTTCCAGATTGATCATTTTCTGATGGCACATTGGGTAATCTTTTGTTTCAGTTCTTTCCTAGCCCATAATCATTGATTAGGCATTGGATCAGACAAACTGAGATCTGGAAAAGGCCAAGGCCACTCACTGCATCCTAGGCAATTGTTTTGCCTTGTCTTGCCCATGGACTTGGATGATTCTGAAGGTAAGAGTGAAGCAGAGGACTTTTTGTGTCTGTCTCATTTAAATCCAGTTCATGCTCAAGTCAAATCTATGTTGAGAATAAAGGACAATGACAACAGCAGAGCTAGGATTAATACCTAGGTCTTCCTGATTTCAAGTATAATGTTCTTTCTGCTACTCTCACTGAATCAAGGCTTGCCTCTATTTTTATACAAATACACAGATGTCCACATTAGTGGACAAAGACATTCTTTTTTCCCCCAGCTTAATCAGAGAACAATTTTGTGACTGAATGAGAGAACCCTCACCTCTAGGGAATAACAGATTCCTAAAGGAAGAACCAGTTATCAGAACAATAAGTGGACAGATTAAAGCAATACCCGAAATCACCTCCCAAAAAAACTACAAAGGGAAGGCAACTAATGCTTAGGACTGTGTGAATTTAATTTCATCTTTGCTCTTTAATTTGATCTTTGTGAGATGATTATTTTTCAGGGTTTCTTTTTGGGGCTTTGAAAAAAAAATTCTGCCCTTCTGGTGAAGTACAAAGATGCAGCCAGACTCTCCCCGAAGAGAGCCACCAAAATAATGAGGTAAGAGTATGCAGAGATACTGAATCCCCCAAAATGTTGTGATTTCAGGACTCCTCCATCCATACCACAAAATGTTAGGGAGAAGGGGTTGAGACCTAAAGGTATTTTGGGATTGTAGGTAGTGTCATGAGGTATTTCAAAAGGATTTGTAAGGTTAGACCATCTCCAAGAGGTTAAGATTTTATTACTACCCCATTGACTGGTGGGCTTAAGCTCCAAAGGGAAATTTTAGCAGTTAACAAGGGGTGGGGGAGAGCAAGATGTAAATTCCCTAGCAGAACTCAAAATTAAGCATGGGGGAAACCTATCAGACTGGAAAAGTTAATTTGCTGCCATAAAATGGATAGTTCCTAATAAAATAGCATACAATTTGGAGATTTTGCCATTGACTGGCAGGCTAACCCTAAAAGGAGTGATGTGGGTTGAGGTCCCTTTAAGATTCCTTTCTGATTCCCGACCCCCCCATGGCTGAAGAAGCTAGGATCTTTGATTCACAAATCCTGGTCAAAAAGCACCCTTTTCGAGGCAGTTAGGTGGTACAGTGAATAGAGCACCAACCTTGAATTCAGGAGGAGTTCAAATGTGATCTCAGACACTTAACACTTCCTAGCCGTGTGACCCTGGGCAAGTCACTTAACCCTCGCCTCAGGAAAAAAAAAAAAGAAAAAAAGCATCCTTTTGATTTCCAATGATATCCCAGCTTTCCCAGCCCCAACGGGATCTGAGCTAACTTGGGCTTTCCCAGCCCCCCACTCTGGTTTCTCCAACTCTACAAACAGCTTCTTCCTTATCTAAAAACCCATTGAATTCTATTCAGTGCTAACCCTGGCCCAAACCCACCCGGAGCCTGGGACTTCACCCACCTAGAAGATCACCAAGAGCCCCCATTATAAAAAGGGGCAACCCTGGAGCTCATTCTTTGCAGGAGCCCAAACATGGTGTCCTTATACTGGTCATGTAAGGGTTCCTGTCCACCGGGCGACCAGCTCTGGCCTTGGCTTCTTTCTACTTTTAACCTTACTTCCAAACCCCTACAATAAACCTTTTTATCAGTCATGGTTTTCAGGCCTGTAAATTCCTTTACAGGGGACTCTGCGTTGTCACTAGACTGCATTTAAATATGTATCTTTGCACCAAACCAAAAGGGGTTACCCCTTACATAATTCTCATCATGAGATTCCTTACAGGAGTTAGCAAAGAAAAATAACCTGAGGAGTTGACATCATAACTTGGCTTTCTGACTAGATACAGTAACTGTAGCTTTATGATGATTTTTGTCAGTTCAAACTGGGTTGGGAATTTAACCTTGGGGCCTCAACCAGGAGACTACAACAATAAAGACCTTAGGATAACAAAAGGTTTTATAATGCTATCAGTACTCTTCTCTGCTTTCTTCTGGGAGTATTTTGGCTTCCAAATTCCAAGGACCAGGAACCCATCACTTCTCTTTCTCTCCCTCCCCCCCAAAAAAAAAGAAAAAAAAATTGAGCAAAATTTAAAAAATTCTCCAATATATACAATCCAGCAAAATAAACTCCCACATATGCTATGTCCAAAACCACATGAATCTTTTAAATGAGTAACATATTTCATCATTTTTTGCTCATGATCTATCATTGAAATGAGCACTTAAAAGTTTGTAAAGCACTTTACAAATATATAATTTGATCGTCACAACAACCTTGGATTGCTATTATTCTCATTGTACAGCAAAACAAGAAAACTGAGGCAGAAAGATTTAGTAATTTGCCCAGTCATACATATAGTAATTTTTTGAAACTATATTTGAATTTAGATTTTCCTAATTCCAGGGCTACCACTTGATCCTATATGTTTCATATGCTAAAATTATAAGTTTGATATCAAGTAGGGTTTTTTTTTTAAAATCATTACTCTCATTGTTCACCATGAATAGCTTAATATATTCCAACTTCTATATATTTGTTTGAATTTTTCATATCCTTTTCTTTTTTAAGGATTTTTAAAAATTGAACTAAATACAAAAATAAGAAAACAATAAAAAAATAAAACCTCATGAGCCCAGCAGAACATCAGGGAAGATTCAAAATATATAACAATAAATTTTCATTTCAAGAAAGCATATATAATAGAAAAGATTATGTTCATGAGTATCCATCTTTTCTTCCTTGTAGGTTATTTTTTAATTCTCTGCTGTGCACTTTTATTATTTTTTTCTCCTTTTGTCTCTCATCCTCATTTACCCCCAACAGACTACAATATATATATATATATATATATTTATATATATATAAATATATATAGAGAGAGACACAGAGACAGAGTATATGTGTATGTATATGTACAAACACACAGTGTTCCCTATTTAACCCATTTCTGATGTAAGTTTCAGAACTATAAGTCCTCCTCCCCTCTCTCATGACTCCTCTGCTCCTCATTTGTTTGTAATAATTACTATTTTTACCTTTACCTAGATAAGTTTTGCTTTTCAGACTAAGATAACACTCTGACCCAATCTTTCTTTTCAGCTATCCAATTACTGATGACAATCTTAAATATATGGTATATTTTCCATGTATGAAACAAATGATTTATCCATGTTGAGTTACTTGAAATTAATCTTTGATATTGGCTCTTATATGTTAAATTTTCTATTAAGTATGAGTTTAATTGAGACAGATTCCTGAAAATCAGCAAGTTTATTGAATGTCCATTTTTTTCCATCCAGTATTATGGATAATTTTGCTGGATATGATATTTTTGGCGACAGACTGGTTCTTTTGATTGCTGGAATTTATTATTCCAGGACCTGTGGTTTTTTATTGTGGCTGGTAAGTCCTGTACAATTCTAATTGTAGCTCCAGCAAATCTGAATTATTTGTCCCTCTTGTTTGTTTCTTGCAAATTTTTCTCTTTGATCTGGAGATTTTGAAATTTGACAATAATATTCCTATGTGTTTTCCACAGAGGATCTCTGTAGAATCTCATTTCTTTCAAGACTTGGTTTAACCCATTCTGCAGAAGGCCTTTCCTAGAAGCCCACAGCCACTAATAGCTCTGAGGTTCTCCTCTGAGGTTTTCTTGTTTTTATTCCATTTTAGCTTGTATATAGTTATTTATGTTCACACCTCTATTTGGATCCTGATTATATCCCTATGTTATCTCCCCCAATACAAGATAAGCTCCCTGGGTGGCAGAGATTGGTTTTGCTTTGTGTGTATGTGGGACACAGTTCCTGACACATGGTAGGTAAATGCTTTGAAACACAATACTGTTTATGGAGCTAGCCTGGGCCAGCCTGATGGTACCAAACAACTGAACTTTTTATGGCCCCAAACAACTTTCTAAGCTATTAAAACATGAGTTTTAAGGTTCTGGTATGGTTAAGTAATGGGAGTTTCCACCAGAAGCTCCCTGCACTGAATGAAATTACAGGTTTCTCAAAACAACTTTAATAAAGAGGTAAGAAGGCCAAATGAAGATATAGCAACATTCTTCTCTAGCAACTCCTTTTTCCCAGCTTCTCCAAAGAAGACTTTGATTCCTGCCAGGAAGGGAAACAGGAAATTAGGTCCAGAAGAGAGCTTCTCTATGCTCCTCAGAGAGAGAAAATGCCAGGCTAGAACTATAATTCTATTATAATATTTTATTAAATATTAAAATAATGTTTGTTAAATTTTAAACTCTTGACATTACACATTAATAGTTAAGTATTTAAATTTAATATTATTAAAGGACATCAAAGAATGTAATCAGGTTTGGCAATTTTAAATTTGAAATGAAACACTCTGGACTTTGCCCCCTTCCCCTTCTCGGGTTATCTTCTGCCAAAAGAATGTAAGCTCTGGGGCAGCTACTCAGTTTTGATAAACCCAAAGATACCAACATTTGGGATAAAAATTTATTATTTGAAAAAAACTGTTGGGAACACTGGAAATTAGTATGGCAGAAATTAGATATGGATCCACACTTAACACCATATACCAAGATAAGATCAAAATGGGTCCATGATTTAGGCATAAAGAATGAGATCATAAATAGATTAGAGGAACAGAGAATAGTCTACCTCTCAGACCTGTGGAAGAGGAAGGAATTTATGACCAGAGGAGAACTAGAGATCATTATTGATCACAAAATAGAAGATTTTGATTACATCAAACTAAAAAGTTTCTGTACAAACAATACTAATGCAAACAAGATTAGAAGGGAAGTAACAAATTGGGAAAATATTTTTATAGTTAAAGGTTCTGATAAAGGTCTCATTTCCAAAATATATAGAGAACTGACCCTAATTTTTAAGAAATCAAACCATTCTTCAACTGATAAATGGTCAACGGGTATGAACAGACAATTCTCAGACGAGGAAATTGAAACTATATCCACTCATATGAAAGTGTTCCAAATCACTACTGATCAGAGAAATGCAAATTAAGACAACTCTGAGATACCACTACACATCTGTCAGATTGGCCAAGATGACAGGAACAAATAATGATGAATGTTGGAGGGGATGTGGGAAAACTAGGACACTGATAAATTGTTGGTGGAGTTGTGAAAGAATCCAACCATTCTGGAGAGCAATTTGGAGTTATGCCCAAAAAGTTATCAAACTGTGCATACTCTTTGATCCAGCAATGCTACTACTGGGCTTATATCCCAAGGAAATAACTAAAGAAGGGGAAGGGACCTGTATGTGCCAAAATGTGGCAGCCCTTTTTGTAGTAGCTAGAAACTGGAAAATGAATTGAATATCCATCAATTGGAGAATGGTTGGATAAATTATGGTATATGAATGTTATGGAATATTATTGCTCTTTAAGAAATGACCAGCAGGATGTATACAGAGAGGTTTGGAGAGACTTACATGAACTGATGCTGAGTGAAATGAGCAGAACCAGGAGATCATTATACTCTTCAACAATGATACTGTATGAGGATGTATCCTGATGGAAGTGGATATCTTCAACATAAAGAAGATCCAACTCACTTCCAGTTGATCAATGATGGACAGAAACAATTACACCCAGAGAAGGAACACTGGGAAGTGAATGTAAATTGTTAGCACTACTGTCTATCTACCCAGGTTACTTACACCTTTGGAATCTAATACTTAACGTGCAACAAGAAAATTGGATTTACACACATATATTGTATCTAGGTTATACTGTAACACATGTAAAATGTATGGGATTGCCTGTCATCTAGGGGAGGGAGTAGAGGGAGAGAGGGGAAAATTTGGAAAAATGAATACAAGGGATAATGTTATAAAAAAAATTACTCATGCATATATACTGTCAAAAAAATTTATAATTATAAAATTAAAAAAACTTTTGTCTATCAAGGTTTTGAAGAAGTCCAACAAGTCACAAAGGTGGGGGAGTCATCCAGAATACATTCACAGATTCAATCCATCTCCAGGTTAAGGGGCAAAGCTTTATTGTAATGCTTTTAACAAGCACAAAGTTCCTTGTGTTCCAATTTTTTTTTTCTTCCTCCCTCCTCCTACACTCACCACAGACAAGTAATCCAATATAGTTTAAACCTGTGCATTTCTAAACATATTTGCAAATTTCTTAACTCACAACAAGGGGAGAAGTGGGACCTTTTATGAGAAAGGCCTCAGAACCAGGTTGCAAAATATGTTAATTATGTATATCAGTAAATCTTCTAGTTTTTATGGCCATCCTGGTTATTATAGTGATAGCCTGGGAAGTTAGCATCTGTGGCTTAACCTCCAGCTTGTATATGGTAATAGTGGGTGTCAGTACAGAATGGCTCACTCTATACATGATAATGCTAGTACAACATGATTCTACAGGGTCAGCTTGTTCCTCTCTGGGACCCATTGGGTTATTATCAGGGACATGGCATTTTGCTTGAGTCCATGCACTCCATTCTTTCCTTTTGTTTTGATTTTTCTTTCACAATAAGACATATGGAAATATGTTTAACATGATTGCACATATATAACCTATATCAGATTATCTGCTGTCTTCAGAAGAAGGGAAGGAAGGGAGGGAGGGAGAAAAATTTGGAACTCAAAATCTTACAAAAAAGAATGTTGAAAACTATCTTTTCATATAATTAGAAAAAAATAAAATACTGTTAAAAGGGGGGGAAAGAGAAAGGAAGTCCCAAGTTTTGTATCTAAATGCCAGACTCCACAATGAGCACACAGCAAATTGCAAAGAAATCCACCCATTTATCCAAATTGATAGTAAAACAGAAATCAAAGAATGTATTCATTCGAGAATACAGCAGACAATATAATTTGAAGGCGCAATTCTATCTGGAGCAAGTTGGCTCTGCCAAGAGTGTGAGATAATATTTTAGGGAGATATAGAGTGTTCTCCTTCCTAAAATCTAATTTTAAGTCCTCTTGAAGGGCATTGAATTAGTTCTCCTGATCTTGTTCAGCCCCTATTCACTCTTACCAGGAATTTAATATGTTCTACTTAAGCTTGGGCAGAGACAAATCATTTTGTCTAGATAACTCAATTATATGAAAAATTTCCCAAATTTTTCTCCCTCCCTCCCTCCCTTCCTTCCCTTCTCCGGAAGACAGCAGGCAATCCGACATAGGTTATACATGTTAAACATATTTCCATATGTCTTATTGTGAAAGAAAAATCAAAACAAAAGGAAAAAAATGGGGTGAATGGACTCAAGAAAAAGGCCACATCCCTGGTAATAACCCAGTGGGTCCCAGAGAGGAACAAACTGACCCTGTGGAATCATATTGTACTAACATTATCATGATAGAGCAAGCCATTCTGTACTGACACCCACCATTACCTTATACAATCTGGAGGTTAAGCCACAAGATGCGAACTCCCCAGGCTATCAGTAGCATCCTTCATCATTGTCCATCAACAAGCATTTAGTAAATATTTATTGTGTTAACATTATGCTAAAAACTGAGAATTTAAAGAAAGGCAAAAATTCAGGCTTTGTCTAATTGGCTATATGTTTTACAAAAAAGGATGTATATGCAAGATATATACTGTGTAAATAGGAGGCAATCTCAGAAGACACTTGCAATTGGAACCGAGGGATGAGTCCAGTGGCTAGAGAAAGGGAGGCAAGTAATAAACAGGTTAAGAACCTCTTTCATATCCCAGTGGTAAGGTTGTGATCTATGAAGACAAGTATCTTTGTCATAGCAGGAAAGAGCAGGAAAAATATAGCTTATATAACTTACTCAAGTTCGGACAGGAGGCAGGATCTGGCAATTCAAGGTGAATCTGCTCTAGAAACAGCCTTTAGCGCATAGAAGGCGGCCCTGCAGCCACAGGTGGGCTGACATAGAGCTCCCTGGAAAGGCAGGAAGGAGTCACTTCCTGGGAGATCTCAAAGGTTAGAGGGGACGCATATAGGCTTTAGAACCAGTACTCCATCCACTAATTGCCCCTTATTTTTTGCATTGCAGTTTTCAGGATTTTTTTTTTTTAATTCATGGGGTTTTTTTGGGTTTTTTTTTGAATTTTGATTATGTAAAGGTAGTTAAATGTCCAAGTAGATAAAGAATTGGGCCAGTATTCATAAAGATGTGGGTTACAATCTAGCCTCAAAGTCCAATTCTTTTTGTACAGCAAAACAACTGGTTTGGTCATGTATACCTATATTGTATTTAATTTATACTCTAGCATATTTGACATGTATTGGTCAACCTGACATCTGGGGAGGGAGGGGAAAAAATTGGAACAAAAGGTTTAGCAATTGTCAATGTTGTAAAATTACCCATGCATATATCTGGTAAATAAAAATTATTAAAAAAAAAAAAATCTAGCCTCAAGCAGTTGCTGGCCGTGTCACCGTGAACAAGTCATTTAACTTCTTTTTGCCTCAGTTTCCTTAATGTTACAACTACCTTATAGGGTAGTGTGAGAATCAAATAAGACAGTTGTAAAGAGCATGATAAAGAGTCTGGCATATAGTAGTGCTTGATAAATACATGTTTCCTTTCTTCCAGGGGGCCTATTAAGTTGTTTCCATTTATCTTTAAAACAAATGCATTTTGCTTTTATTGGGAACACATGTTCTTTTAATATTATTGCTTTTTCTTATTTTTTTCCAGATTATCTTACTTTTTCAATGAATTGTTCTCTCTTAAGAGAGGACACTATACATTTTTCCTAAACTAATTATTTCTGTTCTGAAGGCCATAAATTCTGCCTTTTATTCCCTTTTGACTTATTTTTCTAAAATTCTGATTTTTCTCAAACCATTTTGAAAAATCCTGCTGGAGTTCTATGTTCTTTTGCTCATTAAGGTCTCTTTGATCAGATATTGCTTCAGTTTCTTTTGTATTATATTTATTTAGAGATATTTGTAGTCATTCAGATGTTCTTATGGCTACTTCCCCCTCTGTTTTACTCATGATTACTTTTAATCATGATGATTTATCTGCATGAACTAAGTTTTCCTTTTCCAAAAATCTTTGGTAATTTGAATTTTTTCTTTATGCTATGTGATCACTCACTTCTCCTTTGATGGCAAATCCCTGAGGGCTCAATATCAAAACCATCTCAGCCTTTTCCTCTGCTGGAAAATTCACTTTTCACTAGCCTCAGTCTTCCCTCAGAGGGCTTTTGTGTGACAGAACTGGCTTAGATATATGCCAATTCCCTTTCCTTCAGGCCTGGTATAACTCCACACACAATTCTTTCTCTTGCTGAGCACTGCTGCCCTTAGCATGCTATCCATGACTATCCTTTATTTACTTTTTATTCATGTGAGTGGGCAGAACTGAAGACTGCTGCTTGCTGCCAGGATGATGGCAGGAGGAGGGCGTACAAGCCTTTGTAGGAAAGCTCTCAAGTATTTTAAAACTTCTATAATTATTTTAATATCTAATGGAATTTCACTTTCTAAGTTTTCCTGCTAGGTTTTATTAGGAATATACAGAAATGATGATTTATGTAGATTATTTGATATCATGCAAATTTGCTAAAGTTGTTATTTTAATAAATGCTTTAGTTACTACTCAAGAATTCTCTAAGTAAACCATCATATCATCTGCAAAAGATGAGAGTTTTATTGACTCTTTGTCTATAGTATTCAATAAATTTCTTTTTCTTGTTTTATCACTACAGGGACAATATGTAATATGGTGACATCTTTGCTTCTTTCCTGATCTTATTGGAATAGGCTACAGTTTATTCTCATTTACATATAATGTTGACTTTTAATTTTTTAGGTAGATAATACTTATCATTATTAAGGAAAGATCCTTTTATTCCTATGATTCCTTAAAAAGATTTTTTAATAAAGTGGGTGCCATATTTTTCAAAAAGTTTTTCTGCATCTATTAATACAATCATGATTTTTGTTGATTTTAATATCACATGAATATTTATGTATATATGTATTTCATAATATTGAATTGATACTATATTCCTATTACAAATTCAATTTGGCAATAGTGTATAATCTTTTTTTGATATTTTGATGTAGTCTTTTCACTAATATTTTTAAAGTTTTTGTGTTAATGTATCCTAGGGATATTGGTTTATTTCTGTTTTTACTGTTCCTGGTTTAGGTATCAAGAGCATATTTTTTTGCAGAAGGACTTTTATAGGATTTTTCTTTTCTTATTTTTTGCAAATTGTGTTTAATATTGGAATTGAAAACATTCTTGGATTTTTGTTAGAATTTATTGTAAATCCATATAATCCCAGGTTATTTTTTTCTTGGGAGTTAATTTATGGTTCATTCTGTTGTTGTTTTTTTTCCTAAGAATTAGTAGTTTAAATTCTCCTCTTATTATAGAATTTTATATTGTATAAATATTTATTAATTTCATTGTTATTTATTTTATTGGCATTTGGATAATCAGAATCATCTTTAATAATTTCCCTTATTTCTTCTCCATTTGTTTTGAATTCTTTTTTATTTTTGATGCTTATAATTTGGTTTTTCTTTCTCTTAAAAACCAAACTAATTAATCATTTAAGTATTCTATTTTTTTTAATCTTATAGCTTTATTTTTAATTTAATGGGTTTTTGCTTTAAACTTTATTAATTTTTTTTCTTTGATGATCAGAATTTGTTTTGGTGTTCATCTAGAATAAAAAATTGTGTTCTAGGGTATTGTGGGATTTTTTTGGTTATATCTCCAATTCATTGGCCTGTTTTTTTTTCTAAATATTAGTTTGGCTGCATCTTCAGTATTTTGATATACTTTCATTGTTGAAATTTTCTTTAATGAAATTATATAAAAGTTTTAATGTTTGACCCATTCTTTTTTTTTTTAATTAAAGCTATTTTTTTTTTCAATTCTTCAACATTAGCCCTTGCAAAACCCTGTGTTTCAACTTTCCCCTCTTCCCCCAAATCCTTCCCTAGATGGCAAGTAGTCCAATCATATATGTTAAACTGACCCATTAATTCTTTAGAAGTAAGTTATTTAGTCTCAAATTTGTTATTTTTTTTGTTGCTATTAGCTACTCCTTTATTTCAGCATTCTTTTTTTTATATTTTGAGTTCCAAATTTTCTTCCTACCTTCTATTCCTCCCCCATCAAATGAGAAAGCAAATAATATGATATCAATTTTCCATATGAAATCATGTAAAACAAAGCTTCATATTAACCATATCACAACAAAAAATTTTAAACTAAGAAAATTATACTTCAGTTTATATTCAGAATTCATAACTTCTTTCTTTGGATATGAATAGCATTTTTTCATCTTGAGTCTTTTGGAATTGTCATGGATATTTGTAATAATTGGAGCAGCTAAATCATTCACAGTCGAACATTATTACAATTTTGTTGTTATTGTGTGCAATGATCTATTTTTGCTCTCTTTGCAACAGCGCTCTCTCCTTGCATCAGTTCACATACGTCTTCTCATGTTTTTTCTGAAACCATTCCCTTCATTTCTTACAGCATAAGAATATCACTTCAAAGTCATATGCCACAACTTTTTCAACTGTGCCCCAATGGATGAACATTGCCTCAATTTCCAGTTCTTTGCCATCACAAAAAGAATTATTATAAATCTTTTTGTACATATAGGTCCTTTTTCTTTTTCTATGATCTCTTTAGGGTATAGAATTAGCAATCGTATTGCTGCTTCAAACAGCACACAGTTTTATAGCTCTTTGGACTTAGTTCCAAATTGTATTTCAGAATGATCAGTGCTGTACACAACAAAAACAAGAATTTTACCTATTTTCTCTCATCTCCAACAATTTATTTTTGACAGATGTGAGGTACTACCTCAGAGAACATTGACAGTTATGATGATCATGTATTTTTGTCCATTCCATTTTCTTTTGCCTATCCTTTTTTTGTAACTGAAATTTAACAAAAGGGTAAACTGAGGAAGACCTCCAACCAAGTAAAAGTTCATACCAAGGGAATGCTATATGTCAATAAATGGATCATTGGATTGCCTACATTAATGCCAAAGACTCCAAACGAAACCTTTTTAAAGGGTTTGGGGAGTTCAGAACAAAAAATAGCACATGGTATGTGACATCATGAGATTGAGAGAAATGATTATTAATAATCAATGATTTGGGGAGAGCCAGAGTTTTCCCTTTTTTCTAAAGTCCTGATTTAAAAAAAAAAAATTAATCTCTTGAAGGACATTGCTGCTAATGAGATTGAACTAGCTTTCTTGTTCAGATTCCACTTAATGGAGTAGCCATTGTGTTCGGTTCAGCCTTGGATGGGGAATAAATTCTTGAAATAACTGCTCAGACTGGAGGGTGTCACTGTCAGCCCCTTTTTGAAAACCTCCACCGAAGGATATATAAACTGTGAGCATGTCAGTATGATGGTCTTTGGTCTAAGAGAGACTGCTAAATGACCATCCTTTTATTAATAATGCTTGGACCTTATTAAATTACTCAGAAACTTGAACCTTTTTAAGTATCACGGTTATGGCCACCATGAAAGAATTGGAGTCTTGCACTCTAGATTCTTAACAAAAAACTTCTCCAGAAGGAAAGTTCTCTATTAGGACTCTGGCTGTGATAGAATTCTCCCTTTTCTATTTATCTGCATCTGAACTGCAGCTTTCTAATTTTCACTCTCACAGGAAGGTATTTTGTCAAATAGATGCGTCTACTTGAAAGAGATCCCCTGGTGTCAACTATTAGGAGATAGACATGGAAAACCTGTGCACACAGTAAAGGGCACATGGAAATTCAGGATATTTTGGATTTCAGTTTACAAAACCAATTGCTGGCAGAAATCCCAAGCAATATATTCTGAATCATTTTTGTAGGAATAGGGTTTCAAAAAGGGAAATCATGGCCATTCTCATGAGAGAATTTCTCGAGCTGCAATCCTTGCTTTCATTCACCACAGGATTGAGGGCAATATGATTGGTTACCAAGCTGGGAATAGGATTGGCCTAAAGTTTGGTGAGGGAGGCCAGTAATGACCCTCCCAGCTCATTGTTTGAGTCCAAGTACAAGATAGCAGCCCACACTTTTGGACAGGGGACCAGACCTCCTGGAAGGATAGCTTGGTGGAGTAAAAGTATCAGGTCTGACTCCCTTTCTTTCACACACATTCCCCAAGGGAAGCAGAATTCCTTGAGGCAAAGAGAGCTGGATTTTAAAACTTAACCCACAACATGGCAACTGACCTCTGAACTAAGTTCAGAGACAGAGAATCATGCTTTAAGCAATGATAGGACAAAAACAGTTACATAACAAGATTAATTACTTATCAATAGGATCAATGAGAAAGTGATAATGGATTGATCTTTACCTTCTCATTTTTTCTTTTTATCCTGTTCTTCCTCAAAAGTTTTGCTTCTGACCACTGCCTCCCTTAATCTACCCCCCTTTTTTTTTTAAATCACCAACACCCCTTTACTATATTATCCTTTTCCTCTCCTATTTCCCAGTTGAGTAAGATAGATTTCTATACCCAACTGAATGTATGTTTGTGTATATGTTTCCTCTCTGATAAGAGGTGAGATGTAAGCATTTCCTGCTCTCTATTTGTCCCTTCCTAAAAAGGGCCCCTGCTCCTCTGCAGTCACAAACACTAATTCTCCTCTCAGCCTTGAAACTGTGACCAGAATCTTTGTTCTCTTATAGTAGCAAGTGTCAGAATTCCTTTCTATGGTGGGACTGCAACCAGGGCCCCTGGTCCCTTATAACTGATCACTGCTCTCCATCCTGGAACTGTGACCCAGAACTACATATATGCAGTATAGTTGTTGATCAGCTACAGCTGCACCCAATGTCAGCAAAGGGTCCCCTATAATCTCTATCTGATTAGTTGTCCAACCTCCTTACCATCTTTGGAATGAAAGTTCCCAAAGCTACTGATGCTGATGCTCTTGTTTTTACCTCCAAGGCCCCTGCTGGTGCTGGTGCTATGTGACCTCTGGGCCAGCTCCCATCCCAAAGACTCAGATCTCTCCTACTGGCCTCTTAAGTATTCAAAAGTTGGGGAAAAAAAAAAGTCTGAACCTGACCTTTCGTTGATTCTGCCAGGCCAAAATTAGATTTGAGGATTATTTCCAAGTTGTTTGCAAGGGAACTTTGAGATAGTTTAGCTGAGTTTCTGCTTCTACTCCACAATCTTGGTTCCACCTCTTAAATGGAACTTTCTTAAATGACTTTTTATTGAATGTAATTTATATTGCATTGACTAGTAAATGATATGCTTAATATTAATGCTTTTCTGCGTGAATATAGACTTGCTTTTTGTAAACATACTAAACATAGTACTTGTAAAAGTACTAAACATAGCTAATACATATACTCCCTTCTATTTCCATCTAGAAGTCCCAAGGGATTTATTTATAATATTTCTAAAATTCTAAATTCTATTCTCAATTTCTTTCGTATGTATTTTCTAGTTAGTTTTTTTTAAGCTCTTAGAGGGTTATATTGAATTCCCCAGATATTATAGTTTTGTTAACTATTTTTCTCTGTAATTTGTTTAGTTTTTTCCTTAAATGTTTATGCCATTTGATGCATATATAGCAAGTATTGAAATGAATTCATTACCTATTATATCTTTCAGCAAAATGTAATTTCCCTTTTTACTTATTTTAATTAAGTCTTTTTTTGTAATTGTCTAATCTGAAATTATGACACTTATCTCTATGGTTTTGTTTTTGCTACTGTTGTTTTAGTTCAGCTTGGACCAAGTAGATTTTGTCCTAATTCCTTATTTAGATTCTGTTTAAATCTTTGTTTCATGTGTGTGTGTGTGTGTGTGTGTGTGTGTGTGTGTGTTTTCTGCAAGCAATAATAGCTTTTTACTTTTTTTAGTTTAGTCAATATTAGGGATCTGAGTAAACATGCTGTGGCTATATTCCACTTCTAGAAGTGAGTCAATAGTATAAACATTTATTAAGTTCCTATTGTGTGCCAGGCACTGAGCTAAAGGCTGAGGATACAGATATGAAAAAGTAAGATAAATAATCCCTGCCTCAAGGAATTTACAATCTATTGGATGAAGACAGTACATTAAAAAAAAAAAAAAAAAAAAAAAAAAAAAAAAGTAAAAGGAGGAAAGGGAGGAAGGGGAAAGATATGATGCTAGACGTGTGGAGCAGTTAATGAAGTAGAAAAATTACTTGGTGAGAAATGAGTCTCTAATCCCTTCTCTTCTGGAGACTGGAAAGTATGTGATTGTGCTAAGGCCCTTTTCCCAAAGCTGAGAACAGAGTCCAAGGTCTCCCTTTCCTTTACCCAAGGAGCCAAGTTGGAAATCCAAACTCCTTCAGGGAACAGGATTTTTAATCCCCCAAAAAATTCATGACACACTTTGAAAGAGATTAAATTTTATCAGTAACATCTTACATCAAAATAAAATACTGAGGATAGTGATGAGATATAGATAAGGGGTAACTAATTAGGGTTAATTGAGGTCTAGTGGCAGATTCGGGGTACAGGGAGTCAAGTGGAAGTCTCCTGCAACCCCTTCAGATTCGGCACAAGGATACAGAGTTAAATGAGATCTAGAAATGTCGCAAGAGTCCCCTGTAAAGGAATTTACAGACCTGGAAACCTAGATGGATAAAAGAGGTTTATTATGGGGTTTGGAAGTAGAGTCTAGTTAGTAAAGTTGAAGGTTGAGATAAAAGGCACCAGAATCAGAGTTCCAGTGGGCAGAAATCCTTTGACATGGAAGGCATAAGGCTGCCATGTTTAGGACCTCTGCAAAGAGACAACTCCAGTTTGGCTCTTTTATAATAGGGAGGCTTTGGCTACAAGCTGAAGGGGGCTTGTGGGTGGGGAGTCCCAGGTTGGCTCTAGGCTGGGTTTCAGCCAGGGTTAGAATTTGAATTGAATTCCATGGGTTTCCGGACTGAGCCCGATAACAAAGATGAAAACTGTTTGTGCTTAGGGTGGAGTCCCCTCCCTGAGGCTGAGTCCAAGGAGGATTTTTCAGAGTTTTTGGGTTTCCTCTTCTATAGGAGAGCATAACAGCAACAGTAGTAGAGAGACATGGATTCAAATCCCAGCTCTGCCACTTATGCAATTATTGATTAATTTCTCTAGGTCCTAGTTTCCTGATCTTTAAAATGTAAGGGATAGTGGTATGTACTTGATGATCTTCAAGATCTATTTCTATTATATTTTGTGCTTCATACTTCTGATTCACCCCTTTCAGTATAACTTTACTGGAAGGCAAAAATTTTGCACTTATTACCTCATTAACTAAAAGCAGTATTGTTTGCATTTTTCACTGAACAATTCATATATACTTTGTACAATTAATAAAACTATAAACACTCTAGAAGTAGTTTTGTATCTTAACAAGGTTTTAGATATGAATATGGTATTTTTTCATCTCTTCAAGTTTATTAAACATTGCAATATCTATTTATACTATTACTTGCTTGTTTCATTTTATGTTAACATAATACTAAGTCATAAAAAACCCTTAAGATCATTAACTGTTGGTGAAGTAAGTTTCCTAACTTCTGCTAAACAACAAAATCTAAAGCAAAAAGTAAAGTTTATATCTATGAAATATTTGGCCAATTTGGGAGAGAAAAAATTTCCACTTGGCCCTTCTACAGAAATTCAGATGATTTTACCATAGCTAGTTTGAAGTGAAAAACTGTTCTTGTAAACTTCCAAGATACCAAAATTCCCTAGGGAATCCAAATGTAAGCTATTTTTACTTTATTCCAACTTCTCCAGTTTAAATGTCAACACAGTCTGAGTTTCACTATTTGTAGCAACCAGTATTATATAATCTCTACTTGATTCTCTCAAATCTTTCTTTAAAGACATTATAGATATTACAAGATTTTAACTTATTAATGAGGAAAGCTAGGACAAACATGATAAAATTGGAGAACTGACTAGCAATAGTACTAGTAAAAAAACAAAGTGATAAGGAAATGTGATTTAACTATAGAGCTGCTAGACAGTATCAAAGGATAAGCTTTACCTGACAACATTTCTAAAATTACAATTGTGATAATGAATTACTGGAACTCCTACTGGCATGTCACTCACATACCATGGCAACCAGGTCCTGTTTCACAATCTGTTCTTCTGATTCTTCTCTGATTCTAGTTGTTTTGAACTAAAAAAAAATATTTATTGTGCTAATAATACTGGATTTTCATGTAGCAGTCATTCCTACATATTGTTTTCCAACGCATAACAATCAGTTTATCAAAATCATTTTCATGTTTTAACCCCCAAGTAGCTATTTTAACTGCATACTAGTGTCCCTCGTGGGGAACAGCAGAGTGGCAAATATGACAGAAGTGGTTTCCTTAGTATTATTTTGTTAGAAAGAGTTTAACTTACCTTTTACGACATGGGTACAGTGACAATAGCATAGCAGAAAGACAGAAGACCTAGGTTCAAATCTAAGCTCGGCCACTTATCTGTGAGTGTAATTTAATAAACACTTGGACTACTGGCACAGAACAGAATGCAATATAGATGTCACTAATTTTGTTGCTAGTAGATATGCCTGATAATGGAACAAGAAAACTTATTTTAACTTAATTGGTTTAATTTAAATGAATGTAGCAAAACTATGAAGAAAGATCATGACTTGAAAGAATAAATAAGGAGATGACATCCCCCAAATACCCCACTTGTCTATAAGTATTGTACATTGCAAATATTTCCAAGCTTTTTCTGGGTTTTTCTCCCTTATTTTTCTTTTATTTCATTTATTTTTTTTTCTTTAAAATACTATTAATTATATGGAATGGTTATCTGGGAAGGGAATGGAGTTGGGATGGATACTGAGGGAAATTAAGGTCTCAAAAAGATACCAATAAAATATTTTTTTAAAAGAAAAATTTTTCTAAACTCTAAAAGGGATAATTGCCTCAATGCATCTATACAAAGTAGTTTGGTTTTGTTTTTTTAATAAAGCTTTTTATTTTCAAAACATATGCACGGATAATTTGACAGCACTGACCTTTGCATAGTCTTCCTTGTGTTTCAGATTTTCTCCTCCTTCCCCCCACCTCCTCCCCTAGATGGAAAGCAATTCAATATATGTTAAACATGTTACTATATATATATATATATATATATATATATATATGTATATATATATATATATATATATATATACAAAGTAGTTGACATGGGGCAGGGGGCATTAGGGAGATGGAAGAACAGACTAGGTCAGACTGGGACATTCTGCTGGCATCTGCTAACTGCCTAGCTGACGGGGGTCACTTATGGCCATAATCTGTGCACGAAAAGCATTTTAGCTTTTCTTTCCCAGTGAGAGTCTAGTATGTCTAGTGCTCTAGCAGATGATCACAGATCAGATGGAGCTAAGGACCAGGAGATGGTAGCAGAGAGCAGGTCACTTACCATGAGATCCTCAGAGATGCAGCCACAAATGCAACACCAAGAGAAAAGTGGAAACCTCCAGCTCAGCCTCCTACAAGCTGACGAAATAACCACAAGGCAGCATTGGTTGCCCTTCCCGAAGAACTTTTTGTGGTGACAAAAAATTATCTTTATGCATGCGTCCTTTAGACATTGCCTGCAAGAACCTGGACTCTGTTCCTTTCATAAAGGTTCCCTGGCCACACATCTTCCTTTCTGTGAGTGATCCCTGGTCATCCATTTCACAGACAGGCTGTGAGGACTAAACAAAATCATCTATGAAAAGAACTGTGCAAACTTTTAAGTGCTATATAAGTGAGTCATTATTTCTGCCTTTCTAACGTTTATGAGTTCTTTGTACATGTGAATAATTTCTGTGCATGTGAATAATTTTTATTTAAATCCCTTCGGAACCTGAAAAGTCAGAGTGTAAAGTTGCAAGGAGCCTCAGAGACCAATTGGTTCGTGCCACTCATTTTATAGATAAAGATAATTGAGAGTCAGGGAACTCAAGTCAGTTGCTCAGTCATACAGAATAGTGAATAATGGAGTTGGGAACTGAACCTGTTCCTTTGATGCCAAATCCATTAAAGTTTTCATTGCATCAGATATTAACACTTCTCTATGATTCCCATTCAGAAGTCTGTGTAGATCTGGTAAATCTAATAAATCCAACTTTTTCTAACTTTTTTTTTTTTAGTAAATCTAAATCCAACTTTTTTTTTTTTTCAACACCCTCAAACCCCATTAAAAATACTGAATGGGTGAATGTAATACACTAGACCTTTAGGCAGCAGAGGCCAGGATAATTGATCTTACATGTAGGGGCTCAACTATGATAAAACTAGACTCTTTACATTTAAATGCAGGGACTTCTGTATAAATTTTCTACCTAGGATTTTTAATTTAAGATTCTCTAGACTTTGAGACCCTAGAGAAAGTGGCAACCATCTCTCCTTCCTCCCCCAAAAAACCCCCCAACAAAATACAACAAAAAATCCTAGGCTGTAATTGCATGATCCGTTTTTCTTCTTCTGTGTTCCTTCACTAAGTCAGTTTTATTGATTTAATTTTGCAAATTTTTCATTTATTACTTGTTTCAGTGTTTAAATACTGATGCTTTATCATTGAATTTGTATGTGTTGATTTAATGTGAGAAATGTAGACTCACCAGATTGCTACTGTCTAGTAGAAATGTTTGTTTTTAGTTGTTTTTTGTTTTTTGTTTTTTTAATTTAAAAAGACAAGCTGCTTGCCATTTTGCAAGACAAAAATGTCCTATAATTTTTTAGGGTAATAATGCTTAAAATCGACAAATAGCTAACATTCTTCTTTAATTTCTTAATTCTCTAGATAATTCTCTAACTAATCCTAATTATCTTGTCCTGATAGATGAGTTTGTGATTCCATAGGGTTTATTCTTGCAGTAGCAAGGATCCATGGGAGGAATCTGAGGTGTCCTTTGGAATAAGAAGTCAGGGGCAAAGCAACCGTGGAGGCAGAATTACAGATAGGATGTACAGCTAGCCAGCCCAGTAAGTTACCTGGGATATAAGCTTCTGGGTCCAGTAGGGATTCCACTACTTATGCCTAGAACTGCAAAAGACAAATGAAACAGAACAGATCTAAACATCATCCCAACCCTGAATCCTGGGGCCACAGGGTGAAGAGAGAGAGAAGAAAAAGGTAGTTTTTCCCTTCATCAAATTAACTCATAGCACCCTTGCTTTGGGAGAAAATAACCTTACCTTTTTTGAGTGCTCAAGGAAAGTGAAAATGTTTGTCCCAATCTCAAAGTTTTAAAGATATAGCCTGTTCCAGCTCCTCAGCCAAAAAAAAGACACTATTCCTTCCCTCATGAGAGAGGAACAGCATGGATTCTCTCAGACAGACTCCATCTTAAGGGATCTGGACATTCATTAAACCACACCAAGCCTTGTTTAGATTATTACAATCAAACTGTCAAAGGAAATCTTTACAGAATTTGATATAGTCACAACATTTATTTGGAGGAACAAAATATCTGGAATATCAATGGAAATAGTTAAGAGATTAGGATTGAAGAGGAATAGCATTTCTAGACCTGAAACCATGTAGTGTAGTCTTACTCCATGAACTAATGATGCACATCCCCCTCCCTCTACTGCCAATACTGAAAACTCATAATAGTTATCATGCTTTGTAATGATAAAATTTTAATCATAACCTCCCAACATACCCACATATCCACACCATGATCTTGGGAGTTCTCTTTTACAAATTATATAACTATATGTATGTATTGAAACATATTAAAAACCTTTAAGTGCTACCTATTATAATTTTTACTATTACTATTATAGTAATAGTAATTAATATTGTACAATCTTTTCATTGAAATAGCAGCATGAGGGGAAATTCTTTCTTTGAATACCTAGCTTTTATCTTTTTAGTGGTCCTAATACATAAAAAACAGTAAATTTATGACATCCTTATTCCATGTTAATATGAAAGCAACCTTACCTCTTAGTTACATTAAATTCTAGGTTACTTTTTTAAAGTTTCATCTACTCACTCAATACTTTTTTTTTTTTTTTTTTTTTTTTTAACAAAGAAAAGATTTTTATTTTGCATTTCTTGGGATACATTGTTTTGTCTTATAAAGCAAAGAATGGAATCACCAATTTACTTAGTTGAAGGTTCACCAATCCAATTCCAGATGCTCATTTGTAGTCTCCTAGTATTTCTAGTTAATGCTACTTGCTGAGTTAGGTTTGAAAATCTAGGTTATAGTAGAAAACCTTCCTCTGGCCCAAATAAACTAGTCTCACTCAATACATATTACAAAAGTCCCTCCCAATTCTGGATTCTCTTCAGATACGAATCAAAACTTTCAACCTTCCTGAAGAAACAATTTCTTGTGATACATATATTTAATAGTTCAAGACAGGTAATGTTGGCTTGCAAGTCAAGTTCCATTGCTTTTTAACATGTAATATTTCAATCTTGCCTTTTCCTTTGTCCTTGTTGAATAGTCTTGCTGACTCTGAATGTATGATAGGCCAATTGCTCTTGTCTGCTTTCAAGAAACTTCATTTTTACAATGAAATTCTGAAACTTAATGATTATATTTCTGAATGAGCTAATTGTTTCTGTCGCTATCAGTATTTTACATGTTATATTGTTCTGCACTCTGCCCTTTGTTTCCAATATTACCAATAAATTTTCTTGCATGCTTATTTAAATATAACATACAGGATTTTTGTTTCTTGCATTTTTTCTGAATAACAAATGATTTTCAATTGTCTTATCAAACTTTTGTCCTCTAGTTCTGTTGCTTTCATTTATAGATAATAAAGTTTTGCCATTTATAGATTTTCCTCTAGTCTTTGTTCTTCAGTCATTGCTTTTTCATTCTAATTCTGAGTTTACTGTTTTCCTGAAACTTTCCAAATTTTTTTTTCTATATTGTCAGTCTTCATTTTCATCTTTGAAATCCTTCCATCAGATAATGGATATGTTAAAGATTTTTTAATCTTCCTTTCTGCTGCTTTCTGTGATTCTAAACTATTTTGGAGATTCTGAAAGGACATTTAGTTCTCATTTCTAGAGATATAAAAGTTGTTCCAGTATTGTTATTTCTTTCTGGGGCCTTCTCATCACTTTATTTTATCCTATAATATTTATTCATTGTATTGAGGACTCTTCATAGCTTATTTATACTTTTGATTTCTGTTCATTTTTCACAGAATTTTCTTCTTTGAGGTCCCCCCCTCACTTTTCTCCTAATACCTTATGTTTTTTAATTGTATTTGGCTAGTTTGTCATTGCTTTAAGGTGGTATAAGGGAATGGAGTTTCACTATACCCATTCATTTCCTCTATCTTATTTTAGAAAAGTTAATAGTTAATTCAGCTGACCAGAAATGTGGTTTGCTTCAAAAAATGGGCTTCTTCTGGGTTCAATCTTCAAGATCACTGGGGAATTTGTTTCATCTATTTTGCAATCCCTTCCTGTGCTTTTACATTGATATACAGTGTGGGTCTATTTTCAGTTCTTTTCTCTGAATTCTTTCCAAAGTTTCTATGAAACTATTAAAAGATTCTAGCACTTGACTAGTGCTGAATGTACCTAAAGGATATTTTTAAATCTTATTTTTTAAAAATCCACAATTTTTATTATGATCTTAATAAATACCACCCAACACAATCATTTTTATTTACAAAATATAAATGAAGAAGATTCCATATTAAAATTATAAATCAATATTACATATAATTTATTTTTTAAGTTTAAAGTAATTTTATCATAGTAGTCCATATATAATGCTAATAACACTGGCATGTATAATATTAATTGATCTCTTCTATACTTGTTTTATATATTTTATTCATATTATTTTCTTTCTTCTTTTGGAGGTCATTATTATCAGTACTTGTTCCCTCATTATTCCCTCAATCCAAACCCTCAAATTAAAAGCTTTCCATTGTGATAAATATTAAAAAAGCAAACAGATTCACTCATTGACTATGTATGTCTCATTTGGCCAAGAGTTTGACAAGAAATAGAAATTATGATAAATCGTCAAACTTCTGGAATTATGATTGGTCATTACATTGAACAGAGTTCTTAATTTTTTAAAAAAAAGTTTTTATTCACTACATTATAGTTATTGTAAAAAAAATCACATGACTCTTTTACTTCTTTATGTATCAGTTTATATTCCTCCAAAGTTTCTTTGAATCTATGTTTTTTCGTCATTTCTTGTGACAACTTAGTATTTTATTATATTCATAAGTTGTACTTTGTTCAATCTTTTCCCAATTGGTTTATTTTCAGTTCTTTGCTGCAAAAAAATTCTTCCATAAATATTTTTTGTATATATAGGTTTTTTTCCCTTTTCTTTGATTTTTTAATGAATATATGCCCAGGATTAATGGCCCTGGGTTAAAGGGTACATGCGTTTTAGTTATAGTTCTAAACTGCTTTATTCAGTGATTGGATTAATTCATAGCTCTACCTACAGCACATTACTGTGTCCCTTGTACATAGCTGTTTGTCCTTCATTCTTGAAGAAGACTATAACATCAGAGAAATGATGCATCACATGCAAATAAATTGATTTTAAGTAGGCAGGGTTGGGCAAGGTCATCTGCTCACTTCCCCTCTGGAGCCATGTGGGTTCAGTAGCCAGATCTAGATCAGGATATCTGGAGATGGCCCTGGACACAGTGGGAGAACTTGGCTTTTATAAGCTATCTCTTTCCTGGGTTGACTGAGGCAACCATCCATTCATCAGTTAGTGCTAGGTAAGTAAGCACTTAATAAATGCTAGTTGACTAATTGTCCTTCCATGTCATCTTCAACAGTTTTCCTTTTTGGGCAGGTTTGCCAATCTTAGGGGCATGAGGTAGGACCTCAGAGTTGTTTGTATCTACATTTCCCTTATATGTGATTCAAACATTTTTCTTCCAAGTAAGGTTTACAAAGTTCTTCACATATATTTTCTTATTTGATTCTTAAAATAACCCTGTAAGTTGGGTGCTATTAGTGTCTCCATCTTATAGAGGAAGACACTAGGACTGAGAGAAGTTAAGTGATTTGTTCAAGATCACACCAGTATTGTTTGAGGATGGATTTGAAATCGACTCCAAGTTTCTCTCTCTGGTCACTACATGACTTAGGTGTCTCACTATCATTTATCTGTTGGCAAATAAAGGATTTTATTCTTATATATTTGTATTAATTAAATGTATAACTTGAATAAGAAACTTCACCTGAGCAATAAACTAGGAAAACATTTTTACAGTTAAAGGTTCTGATAAAGACCTCATTTCTAAAATATATAGGGAATTGACTAAAATTTATAAGAATCCAAGCTATTCTCCCGTTGATAAATGGTCAAAGGATATGAACAGACAATTTTTAGATGATGAAATTGAAACTATTTGTATTTATATGAAAAGGAGTTTCAAATCATTATTGATCAGAGAAATGCAAATTAAGACAACTCTGAGATACTACTACATACCTGTCAGATTGGTTAAGATGACAGGAAAATTTAATGATGAATGTTGAAGGGGATTGTGAAAACTAAGACCCTGATGGTTGGTGGAGTTATGAACTAATCCAGACATTCTGGAGAACAATTTGGAACTATGCTCAAAAAGTTATCAAACTGTGCATACCCTTTGATCTAGCAGTGCTACTACTGGGCTTATATCCCAAAGAAATACTAAAGAAGGGAAAGGGACCTGTATGTGCAAGAATGTTTGTGACAGCCCTCTTTGTAGTGGTCAGAAATTGGAAACTGAGTGGATATCCATCAATTGGAGAATGGCTGAATAAATTGTGGTATATAAATATTACGGAATATTATTGCTCTGTAAGAAATGACCAACAGGATGATTTCAGAAAGGCCTGGAGAGACTTACATGACCTGATGCTGAGTGAAATGAGCAGGACCAGGAGATTATTATATCATATAATACTATATGATGATCAATTCTGATGGACTGGCCCTCTTCAACAGTGAGATGATTCAAACCAGTTCCAAAGGTCTTGTGATGAAGAGAGCCATCTGCACCCAGAGAGGGGACTGTGGGAATGTGGATCACAACATAATAGCATTTCTACTCTTTTTGTTGTTGTTTGCTTGCATTTTATTTTTGTTCTCATTTTTTCTGGTTTGATTTGATTTTTCTTGTGCAGCAAGATAATTGTATAAATATGTATGCATATATTGGATTTAACATATATTTCTAACATGTTTAACATATATTGGACTACTTTTGCAAGGGTTAATGTTGAAGAATTATCCATGCATATGTTTTGAAAAATAAAAAGCTTTAATAATTTTTTTTTAAAAAGGGAAATTTGCTACAAAGATTTTTTTTCTCTGATTAACTGTTTCTCTACTAATTCTAAATGCATTGATTTTTGTTTGTGCAAAAACTTTTCAAATTTATGTAAATAAAATAACCCATCTTACCATTTTATCTTCCATGATCCTTTCTACTATTTGGTTAAGAATTCTTCCTCTTCCTGAATGAAATGATCATTTGTAGGTATGTTAAGTATGTAGCTTATTGTAGCATGCAGTGTGAGATACTGGTCTAGAACTGATTTCTTGCAGAATGCTTTCCGGTTTCTCCAAAAGTTTCCCAGTATTTAGAGTTTGGGGATTTATTGAACAATGTATGTGATTATTTCATAATTTCCACTGATCAATTACATGTTTTTATTTCTATAAAGGCTGTTTTGTAGTTAAATTACTATAGTTATATTTTGTCTTGTCTGGATTCCTGGATATTTTATGCATTCTGTTGTTAATTAAATGGAATTTCTTTTTCTGCCTTTTTCCTTCTGTATTCATTTGGTAACACAAGGATCAATTATTTTTATGGATTAATTTTTATATTATTATATTATTTTTATGGCTTAAGCCATGGTTTCAATTAATTTCTTTAAATTAAAAACATTTTAATGGTATATTAATTTTCCAACTATAAAGAAGGCTTTCAACACTAATTTTTGTAAGATTTTTGAATTCTAATTTTTTTCAATTCCTTATCTCTACCTTCCTTACCTCTCCCCTCCCCATGACAGCAAGTAAACTGACATAGATTATATATGTACAATAATTTTTTTTAAACATATTTCCATATGAGTCATGTTGAGAAAGAAAAATCAGAATAAAAGGGAAAAACACCATAATAACAACAAAAAGGTAAAAATAGTATATTTGGGGGGCAGCTAGGTGGCGCAGTGGATAGAGCACCAGCCTTGAATTCAGGAGGACTGGAGTTCAAATCTGGTCTCAGACACTTAACACTTCCTATCTGTGTGACCCTGGGCAAGTCACTTAACCCCAGCCTCAGGAAAAAAAAAAAAAAGTATATTTCAATCCACATTCAGCCTCTATAGTTCTTTCTCTAGATGTGAATGGTATTTTCTATCCAAATTCTCATCAATTAATTTCTTAGTTGAATCTTTAGGGTTCTCTAAACCAGGGCTTCTTAAACTTTTTCCATTTGTGGTCCCTTTTTGCTTGAGATACCCATATACCTAAGTATGTAGGTATATAAAACACTAAGCATTTACTAATAAATCATAATTTCATGACCTCCACATTCAGTTTTTACCTTTTTGTTGTTATAAGAAAAACTGGATTAAATTTCTTAATATGATAAATAATGTCTATCCAAAACCACTAGCCACCAATATCTCCAAAGCAGAAATGGCATCTACAATGAGATAAGAGAAATTCTTTGTCACCAGTACTATTTGATATAATTTAGAAATAATAATTTTGGCATTAAGATTAGAATAATTCATTGAGGGAATAAGCATAGACAAAGAAAAAATGAAATTCTCACATTTTGCTGATGAGATAATGATTTCTCTGAAACTTTTCCTCTTAACATTTCTTATAGCAAAGTTGCATTCTATCACATTTATATTTCATAACTTGTTCAGTCATTCCCCAATTGACATGTACTCCTTCAGTTTCCAATTCTTTGCCTCTACAGAAAGAGCTGTTAAAAATACATTTGTACATCCTTCTGATTTGTTTTGCTTAGAACAAAACCCAGTCCCACCATAGAGACTCTTTCCCTGCTATTTCTCTATTGAATGAAATGTATTTGGGTACCCAACTCTGTGTATGTAGTCTCCAATTTGGCAAGTTGAAATGAAAGTGGGGTTCAAGGACTATCATTCCTCTTCGTGTGGACTTCAATTTGTATGCCATGATTATTTGATATCATTTTCCACATCCTTTCTTTCCTTTCCCCACCCCTTGCATTCCTCTTACCCTCTCTTTCCACTCTTCCTCTTAGATATCTGTTGTCTTCTATATTTAGAATGTGAACTTTTAGAGAGCAGAAATGCCCGGCTTTTCTATTTGCACCAGCATTTAGTGCTGTGCTTTGTACCTACTAAGTTCTTTAACAATACTTCATTCATCTGTTCAATCAAAACAGAATAAAACTACACTTAGACCAACTTTCTAATTAGACTATCTCTACAACCCCTGATGATGATAAGGGTTTGTATAATTTCCCCATATTTGAATGTAAATTGTTTATATTTAGTCCCTTATATTTGTTTGGTTATGTTTACTTTTTTTATGTTTCTCTTAACTACTGAATTTATATTTCAGAGTTGATACTCACCTCTGTTTTTTTCATCAGGAATCTTTGGACGTCCTGTTTCCTTAAAAATTCTTTTGTTTTTTTTCCTACTATAAGATTAAACTCCATTTTATTGGGTAAATAATTCATAGTTATATGACTGTACCTTTTGTCTTTGGAATATCATATTTCAAATTTTCTGATTCTTTACGGTGGTGGCCACTAAATCCCAACTGTGGAACTTTGATACTTGAATTCTTGCAGCATTTTGTCTTTGACCTGGAAGCTCTAGATTTTGTCTTCTAGACAAAATTTTGTCCTCTTCTAGAGGAATTCTAGATGCATTTTTGTTTAAGACATTTACCTTTCAGGTTTTGAAATTATTATCTTCCTTTGAATTTGTGCTAGTTAGTAAAAAAAAAAAATTACTAAGCACTTACTATGGGTCAGACACTATATTAAGCACTTAGGATAAAAGGAAAAGCGAAAGACAGTTCCTGCTCTCAAGAAACTCACAATCTAGTTGGAAAGCTAACAGAGAGACATCTATGTAGATACAAAGACAAATTGGAAATAACCAACAGAGGGAAGGCCCTAGAAGTAAGAGGTATGAAGAAAGATTTCCTGTAGAAGATGGGATTTTCAGAAATAAGAGCACATTGTAGGCATGGAAGTCAGCCAGTGAAAATACCAGGAGTCAGGAGACAGTCTCCTGTGAAGAACAAGCACAGAAGCCAGTGGGACTGGAGACTGTAAGGTGTAAGAAGCCTGGAAGGTGAAGGAGGAGGCAGGCTAGTAAGCCAGGAATCTTGTATTTCATCATGAAGATGATAGGGAAGCATTGGGGTTTATTGAGCAGGGTGGGAGGACATGGCCAAATCTGTGCTTTAGGAAGATTGCTTTGAGAGCCAAGTGAAAATCTATGTGAAGCAGACCAGGCAGTAAGTTTTTAGGACCTGCACCAGATAGTGGAAGTATATGCAAAAGATTGGCTCCTGAGGTGGGAATGAAAAGCCAAGAATTACATCTTACCTGCACCAGCTGAGAATTCGGGCAAATCCCTAACAAAAATAGAACGTATGGAAGTGAGATGGTTTTAAGAGGAAAGAATGAGCTTCACTTGAGACTAGTTGAGTTTAAATATCTGTGGGGCATCCAAAAGGCAACTTGGGAATGAGATACTGGAGGTAAATTAAGAGGTTAGGGTTAGAATAATAAATTTGAGAATCATTAACATACAGAAAATAACTGAATCTAATTTGTGGAAGTTAAAGATTAAATATTATAGAGGGAGATGAGGACCCAAAAGGTTCTGTGGAAGCACTCAAAGATAGTCCTGGATGAAGGTCTAGCAAAGAACAATGACGGGCTATCATATAGGATGAAGGAAAATGAGAAGAGCTATGATTTTTTATAAAACCTAGCGAGATCAGAGTATCAAGGGGAAGAGGGCGATTGACAGTGTCAAAAGTTGCAGAGAATTCAGTGGCAAAGATTGAGAAAAAGTCATATTTTGCGAGTAAGAGATCACTGGTAATGTTGGAGAGAACAGTTTCAGTTGAAAGATGAAACCAGAAGACTGGAGAGAGAAGATAGTGAGAGGAAGAAAAACTTCAAAGAGTTTAGTCACAAAAGTGAGTAAAGATATGGAATGATTGATTGATAGCTAGTGGGGATGCAGAGGGATTAGCACTGATGGAGAAGAATGTCTTCATATCAGACAGGCTCGAAGAAGTCAATAGCACGTGAATGATGTGGAATAAGGGTACAATAGAGAACTCAGAGAATGGCTCCCATTTCTTATTTCTGTAAAATATGAAGCAAAGTTCTCAGCTGAGAGGCTAGGGGCATGAGAAGTTATAGGAGGTCTGAGAAGGGATGGAAAGGTTTGGAAGAATTTCTGTGACAAACAATGTCAAAGTGATCAAGAAGGTGTAAAAGGATTGCCTTGAAGCAGTGGAGGCCCAGTTGAGTTTATATAATATACATTTGTAGTGAACCCAGTTAATGTAGTTGTATAACTATAATGATCATGCTTTGTTCTCCTCCCTTATGAAGTCAGACAACTTTTGGGATTCTCTTCCCACAGGAGACTTGAATGGAATTCCCTCCTCTCACCACATAGTAGGAGATGGATGCACTGGAACGGTATCTTCATCTTTTTAACTTAAAAGCATGATACTGTTGTTTTTTTTTTTTTAAATAACATTTTATTTTTACCCAATTACATGCAGAAATATTAACATTCTTATTTTTTAAAAGTTTTGAATTCTGAATTCCTCCTTTCCCCCTCTCTGAGACAATAAGCACTATCTAATATGTTATGTATATACAGTCACATAAAACATTTACATATCATTCTATGCAAGAAAAACCAAGTCAAAAAAAAAGAAAAAAACCCAAAAGGAATTGAAAAATAGTATGCTCTCTAGTCTGTATTCAGATGACATTAGGTCTTCTTCTTGAGGGGAGTAGCATTTTTCATCATTAGTATTTTAGGACTGGTTTTTGATGGAATAGCTTTCCTTCTCTTCTAGGAGAACATCCTGGTCACCATAATAGCTTAATTTTTTAAAAAATTGGTCTTTTATTTTTCACAGCACCATAGCTTTCCACAATGTTCTTTCCTTCTTTCCAGAAATCCATACTATATTAAAAAAAAAAAAAAAAAACCTCAGTATGTTTTTAAAGACAGAAAGAGGAAAAACCAGAATAAATTATTAGTACATTGAAGAAGTTGGAAATGCATGCAATATACAATACTTGTGGGCCACCTGCTTCTGCAGGTGCCTTCTCATTCATCTCTTCTTTCAAGTTATGCTTACTCTTTCTTTACAATTCTGCAACACCAACTTTTGATTTTTTTTGTGTGTGAGAGATTGTTTCCATTTATATTGTTAGAGTCATAATACATTTTGTTTTCCTGGCTCTGCTTACTTCGATGTAGCAATTCATGTAGATTTTTCTACATCTCTATTAATCAAATTAATTTCTTACAGCTCAGCAGTAATGTATTACATTCAGGAATGAAAATTTCAGTAGCAATTCCCCAATGGATGTTAATCTATTTTGTAATTCTTTGTTATTACAGAAAGTGTTATATTTTGTTTTTATAGGGATTTTCTTATCAATGGCTTCCTTAAGGTATAAGCTCCAAAACAAGATCTCCAGGTCAAACTATTTGGACATTTTAGTCACTTTAACAAAATTGATTTCCAAAATGGTTGTACCATTTCAGATCTACCATGTAATAGTGTGCCTCTCTCCACAACCAATCCAAGATCAACTATTGCCATTTATTTTCCTTCCCAATTTGCATGGTGTGAGGTAAAAGCTCAGTGTTGTTATGATTTGTATTTTTCTTATTACTAATTTGGAGCATTCTTTCATGTGGTTGCTAATACTTTTCAGTTCTTTTAAGAACTATTTGTTCCTATCCTATGATCATTTATCTAGTAGACAATGGCCATATGTACATATACATTATATACATATACATCTTATTTATCATCTATCAAATCCTAAGCAGAAAATTTTGATAAACTTTCCTCCTATTTGATTGTTTTCCTTATCTATTTTATCTTTTGCAATTGCTCCTGTTTGGTTGTCCCAGTAGTTTTCAATCATACAGAAATATGTGATAACATATTTTCTGATTTATTGAACACAGATTTGGTGGTTCCATTGTTTCTGATTCTTTCTTGTGCAATATGTTTCACTGATCTGTCTCTCCCCACCTTGCCCAAGGTGGTTTTGACAACTGCTATTTTTTAAACATAGTTTGAGGTCTGCCTTTATCTCTGCCTCTTTTCATTTTCCTTGTTAATCTGGATAATTTGTTTTTCCAAATAAATTTTATCATTTTATCAAGTTCTATAAAATATCTTTTTGGCATTTTGGTACATTACAAGTGGAGCTCTTGACATGCTCTCAAGAGCCTGAATTTCCTATTTATCTCACTTCACTTCTTTGAGTCATTCTTGTAATGCTTGCACTTGTGGAGTCAACTCTCTTCTGAGTTTCCTTCTCAGGTTTTTAAACCTACATTATAAGATTTGTTCACTATCTGGTGCTTTTTTCTTCTTTTTTTTTTCTCCGTTTATATTTCCAGACTGACTCATCGTTCTTGAATTGAGACTTAGTACTAGGACCAGAGTCTTTTTTCTCCTGCTGTCTTGGAGAGGGTGAGCTGGCTGCTATAGTTGTGAACTGTATCATTAATAAGCCCTGCCTTTTGCCAGAATTCTACTGGCCCAACATAGTCTTGGCCCTTCTGTCTCCTTTGAATAATTCCTCTTACTTAGACTTGGTTCCCTCGTCTGATGTGGCCCTGACAATCTCCAGCCAGACACAGGCTGGTCACAGGCCTTCTGCAAGGTCTTCTTCCTGAGGTCTACCATCTTGTATTGCCCCAAGTTCCAGTTTAGACCGTTTAGAAGATTCACCAGTGGGCTGGCTAGGAGCTGTGCTGATTCTGAGAGTGTCTCAGTAGTAGCTTCAAAGCCTCTCAGAGTATTCCCCATATGTCCATATTGCCTGGCCCTGTCTCCCTGTACAGCAACCACTGAGGTTGACTACTCTAACCTAACCAGCCTCCCCACTTGGACATCACCAGTGGCCAATACTGAAATCTGACTGATTTTATATTTTGCAGCCAAAGGTAGAGAAACTCCATAGTCATTTAAAACAAGATTTAGAGCTGACTATAGCTTAGGTCATGAGCTTCTTATTGCAAAATTCATATTTATATCGAAGAAAGTAAGGAAAACCATCAAGCCATATAGATATAACATAAATAACATCCTTTATGAACATGAACTTGAAGTGATGAACAGATGTAACTAACTAAATCTTGTGGAGTATCTGGAGAGAAAAAGATACATGGTACAGGAGGTTGCAACAAAAAGTACCTCAAAGGGGAAAAAAAAAAGAGTAAAAAAAGTAAAAGCTGTTTGATGAAACTACAAATAGATAAAGAAAGAAGAGAAAGGTAAATGATATAGCCACTTGAAGGCAGAGTTCCACAGAATATCAAGGAGAGAGTTTTCTTTAAAAAAAAAAAAAAAAAAAAAAAAAAAGCAATGCAAAGAAGTAGAAAACTGAGTGGGAAAGACAAACGATCTCTTAAAAATATTAAGAGACATCAAAGGAATGTTTTATACAAAAATATCATGATAAAAGACAAGGACGGTTAGGAAATTAAAAGTTGAAGAAATTAAGAGGTGGCACGAACACACAAAGAATTATGTGAGAAAGACTTTCACATCATCTATAACATGACAGCATGGTTATTGACCTGGAGCCATATATCCTGGAAATGTCAAGGCCTTAGGGAAGCCCTGCTAATAATTAACTGAAGTGACAATTCCAGCTGAGCTATTTAAAATCCTGAAAGATGCTGCACTCAAAATACCTGCAAATTTGGAAAACTCAACAGTTTAGTTGGTCACTGGATTGAAAAAGATCAGTTTACATCCTAATCCTAAAGGGATAATGGCAAAGATTGTTCAAATTACCAAATAATTGCACTCATTTAAAATACCAGCAAGGTGTTATTTAAGATTCTGTAAACTAGGCGTCAGCAACATGTGAAGCGTGAATTACCGAAAAGCAGTCTGGTTTTTGAAGAGGCAGAGGAACCACAGACCAAACTGCCAACATCTGTTGGATATGGAGAAATGTCTCCATTGTGCATCACTGACTGCACTAAAGTCTCTGACTGTGTAGATCACAAGAAAATGTGCCAAGTCCCAAATCTGTTACTCCTACACAGATCCTTTTACTTGTCTCTAAAGAATCTGTATGTAGGTCAAGAAGCAACAGGACTAAAGGTAGAATAACTTATTGATTTAAGACTGGTAAAGAAATGTAACAAGGCTGTACATTATTTAACTTATATGCAGAGTATTGTGGTGATGTTCCGTTGTTTCAATCATGTCTGACTCTTCATGTCCCCAGTTGGGATTTTCTTGCCAAAGATATTGGAATAGCCGGCCATTTCCTTCTCCAGCTCACTTTATAGATGAGAAACTGAGGCAAACAGGTAAAGTAACTTGCCCAAGATCACACAATTATAAATAATTGAGTTCAGATTTGAATTCAGGAAGACGAGTCTTCCTGACTCCAAACCCAGTACTGTATTCTATAATGAATGGTATAATCCACCTAACTTGCCCCACATACAGAGTACATCATGTGAAAAAAGGCTAGACAAATCAAAAGCCAGAGAAATATCAACAGTCTCGAATATGTAGATAACACCATTCTGATGGCAGAAAGTGAAGAATTAAGAAAATTCTTGATGAGGGTAAGAGAGAAATGTAAAAACTGGCTTGACAGTCAAAAGAAACATCAAAAGAAAAAATAACACCACACACCCCTTAAGATCTTAGCAACTGGTCCCATTACTCTCAGCAAAGAGAGAGGGAAAAAATAGAAGCATTATCAAACTTTATGTACTTGGGCTAAAAGTCACTGCAGACAGTGACTTTAGCCATGAAAGTATCCTTAGAAGGAAAGCTTAGCAAATCTGGACAGCATATTAAAAAAGCAGAGATATTATTTTGCCAACAAGGGTCCATATAGTCAAAGCTATGCTTTTTCCAGTAGCGATATATGGCTGTGAGAGTTGAATTACAAGAAAAAATTGCACATCACAGAATTAACACATTTGAATTGTAGTGCTAGAGAAGACTTTTGCAGTCCCTTAGACAGCAAGGAGATCAAATCAATATTTAAATTAATTCAGACTACTCACTGGAAGATCAAAAACTGAAGCTGAAATACATGATGAGATGATAGGATTCATTGGAAAAGATCCTGATAGTGGGAAAGATTGAAAGCAAAAGAAGGAGATGGCAGAGGATAAGAACAATAATGTCATGTAAATCAATGAACATGAGCTTGGATAGACTTCAGGAGACAGAAGAAAATAGAAAGGCCTGGTGTGCTTTGGTCCATAGGGTCATGGAATCAGACATGACTGACTGAACAATATCTGTCTTGTTGCCTGCTGCTGACAGGCAAGGATACTCTGGCTTTGGCTTCCTCTTTCCTTAGCTCTTTACCACTCAGAATGCCCTAAGGCTTCTGATATTCCTGGATCAGATCAAAGTGAAGGAGGAGAAGAAGCATTTATTAATTCCTACTATCTGCCAGGCACTAATTTTTACAAACATTATCTCATTTGATCCTCAGCGCAACCCAGTGAAGTAAATTAATATTGTTACCTTCCTTTTGCAATTGAGGAAACCAAGATTGATTTGCTTGCTGCAGGCCCAGCACTCTATCCATTGTGCTACTTAGCAGCAGATTGTTGCCATTCTCTTTGGTTGTACCACTGCATTTTGATAACACTGCTGGATTGTTATTGGATTAGCTAGATTCTTCCAATATATTTCACTTTTTCATCTAAACAATCTTCAAGCCTCTTTCACAGCATATATAAAATTTTTTATTAGTACTTGTTTTACATTCTTTACTTCCCAATTCCCCATTCTTATTACAAAGAACAGAACAAAGAGGAAAAAAGATTGACACTAACCAATGCATCCACTGAACCTGACACTATCTGAAACATCATAGTTTCCCATCTATGCACAGAAAGGGGAATAAATTCTCATCTCTCTTCTCTGACACCACACCTGGTCATTATCATTATACTACAATCAATTTCTATTTTTTTTTTTTGCTTTTTCCAATTGCATTGTTTTTAATCATTGTATATATTAATTTCCTTATTTTCCCTATTTTACATTGCATCCATATTTGCCTTACCATGTGTCTTTGTATTCAGTGTAAAAATATTTCCATTACATTCATATTCTTTAATAGAGGTGTGTACTGTGTTTTGATAACTCTTCGCACTTGAATTATTTTTATCTGGAAATTTTTTTTTAAAAAAATCTCTTGGAATACATACCTACCAGTGAGATCTATGTATCAAAGGTTTTAGATATTTAAATAACTTCCTCGGCATTATTCAAAATTCATAGTACACACATTCTGATAAAAACAGAAAGACTTGTTATTGCTAAAAACAAAAATTAAAGGCCAAACCAAGCTGCATTGGCTAGTCTATATTCTTACCTGCACTATGAGTAGTTAATTGGTCTGTCCAACAGTTCTATAATTTGTTGAGCAATCACTACCATGAACTAATATAATTGACTGTTCAACTACATAGATTGCTTCTACCCTCATATACATAACAAGGCAGGTGTTTGATTGAGTTTTTCCTTAGTTCCTAGTATTTGTTTTGATAAGGAAATAGGAAAAACTAGTTTATTTTTTCTTCTTTAAAATAGTATCTCATCCCTGCTTTAGAACAGAAACTACTGGGTTTTTTTGAATATCAGAAGAGATGCAAAACAGATTGTTGGAAAGGCCACTGCAATAGCTGTTGTCTGGTGTTTTTTTTTTTTTTTTGTTTTTAAAATGGAGTCTAATTTTAGAACCTTTATTTGGGGGGAAAAATTACATATGTACACACACATATATACACACACATATACAAATTGATTATGTAACATATTCCCTATGTGTTCTAGAAAACTTTCAATTTTAGAAAATATCATAGCAGTCTTTTCAAAGGTATCCTTTCATAAATTACTTTTATTTCTCATTAAATGAGCACAGAGTCATTAGCATATTAATAACAGATATGTTTATTATTACATATCCATCAGTGCGGCTTTCAATACCACTTGAAACATGCATATCGTCCTAGAGACGAATCAGTTTTCCAGTGCTTCTTATTTGATACACATAACTGCAAAGCCATTATAAATTACTGAGGAGGTATTTGGTTAAAAATAAAATTTTTTTTAAATCATACTGCCCATCCCATGAATCAACTCTTGATATGAAACAAGAGTTTTAACAGTATTTATCTGTAATTTCTATATTAACTGGAAAACACCACAGATGTATGCCATACATAGTTTGCTTTTGCGAATGCATCTTTCTATACTTTTTGCAGATACTTCAATGAACTCATTCACTGTCGTGGGTAATTTCAAGCAAAGATTGTACTCAATTTGTGAAATTCAAACCAACTTTTAAAAATACTTTAAATTAAACCAATTATCAATAAAAAGTCCACTGACACACAACTGTCAGCAAATAGGTTTTTGTTTTGTTTTTGGAAATTTCTACATTTAGACATGGCAGTAAAATAATTATCTCAAATTAAGGCACTAGAAGGGCAATGCACCACCCATTAAAAGTGTTCTAAAAATAATTTACATTTCAAACAGTGCATACATTTCTTATATGTTTGTTAACTTAATGACTTTATCACTTAAAACCATAAGGAAATACATTATAAAATTATAGAAATGATGTACCCCAAAATATGCTTTCAAACTTCGTTCTTTTGTACAGTTAGTTCCTAATGCCTCTAGTATTAAAATAATTCAGTATGGCTTGGCAAAAATGCATAGATTAAATGTAATTTTTTTTGTCTTCTACCCCTCAATCAAGAAATCTGCTGAGACATATACAGTATTTTGTAAAAGCATAATGTAAAATATTTAACTTCTCCATTCAGGTCCAGAATGGGCCATTAAAATTAAGGCTGTTACACTTTACAGTGAGGGCACTGAAGTTCAAGTGATGATATTACTTCCTTAAGATACTTCTGCAGTCCTGCGAGAGCACAAAAACTTGAGTCTATAGAAATTTCAGTTCGTCTCATTTTGAGATATTTTCTTTTCTTCTTCCATGAGCTGATCTTAATAGTGAAACTCTCCCTTCCTCTCATTCACAAGAGGAAAATTCTGTTCCATCATGATTGACAGGCATTTTCTTAGAAATGTAAAAAGGCAGCACCTTTTAAAAAAATATACCTAGCTAAGCTTTTTATTTGCTTTTACTTGCATTACATAGTAATAATTAATCTAATCTACCTGTAGGCAAACCCGCAATAAAAACCCTCAATGTGCTTTTGTGCCAAAGCAAGGAGGAGAGAATAACAGCAATCTTAACCCTGAAGCCTGTGATATTTGTGTCAGAAGGAACAGTCTGTCTGCTCTGCATGGTTAAAGAAGCCCCATTTCTCAGATGACATCCCACAAGATTCCATCAATCAATATGATGTGGTTAGCTGGAAAAAAAAAATCAGATTAAATTATTATATTCAGAAGGTTTATCACTAAACATTTTAATCTCGTCAATATCTGAAAAGTCATTTCTAAGCAATTAAAGCAATAATTTAACAAACAAAAACTTGCTTAATCATATACTCACTCTGTAGTGACAAATGATCTTACTGTCCTATTAAATATAAATATTAAATAAAATAAGCAGTAAAAGTCCTAGCTCATTAACATGCCTCCAAGGCAGAACCTGTAGTGCCACATCAGAGTTAAAATTGCAATTATTTTTTGGATTTCTGTTCATTTTTCTTAATGACATCCTAAATAGTACAGCATTTTAAAGTACCTTTTGATTTAAAAAGATTAAATTCTATTGATCACAATTTTATAGTAAAACACATTATTAATTCTCTGAAAAATGCTATTCCAAGTAAGGTAACTCTCACAAAATTAATCATTGAATAAGTATTAATGTTCTTCATTCTCAAGAAGCTGATAAATTTTCTTACATGGATGAGACTAAAAGATATTGAATTATCAGGACAATACAAGAAAGCATAACAGATACTAACTTGTGATTGATGTAAATTCAAGGGAAAGAGATCCAAAGGGTGTGTGTAATCAGGAAATTTTTCAAAAAGAAAGTGAAAGTTCGAAGTGATATAAAGATAGGTGGTCCTGGGGGAGTGTCTAGACACTTCTAGGCCAGTGAACTAGCATGAGGACAGGAGGTGTGCCCAAGTCCAACACAAAAAAGCCCCAAAAGGGGCCGCTGAGTGCTGAAGTGTGTGGTGCAATAGAGAGGAGCAGGATTTAGGAACATGGGGACCATGTTATGCAAGCCAGCTTATAAATGGTGTAGTAGAAAACCGGTTTCTATGGAAGTGTCTTTATAAGAAAAACATTAATGAAGTGGAATCTAAGGAACAACAGTATGGTTAGCCAGGGGGCTGGCCTGGAGGCAAAAATAGACTCAAGGCTTGGAGAAGAAAAGGTTAGCAGCAAGAAAGTGCAAAAAATTCATCTAGCAGTTGCAACCTCAGAGCTAATAGGGAAAGAAAGAATATAAAGGGTATTTTGGAAGATAGAACTTGGTGGCCTGCTGGATAAGAATAAGTACATAAAAACTCAAAAATTATGAGCATGAATAAATTGGGAGAATGATGGTGCTACTGATAAGAACAAAGCAGAAGTGACAACATAACAATGATAAAGGAGCTTAGCAAAATTAGAAATTTAAAAAGTCAAATATATCTATAAGTAAGGTTATTTTAAAATTATCAAAATAAATATCTAAAAATAGGATAGCATATCAAAGGTTAAGGAGTTACTGTAGTATAATTTATTAAGGAAAAGCATTCTTAGTATTTTATATATAAAAGCTTTTCAAAATAGTCTGATCAACATTTTAGTTCTGGAAAGAAAAACATTCCTACATTAGTGATATTTAACCTGATCATCCTTTTTACCAGCTTAGAGGAAACATTTATTTATTAGGAAACTATTACAGACTCAAGGCTATGTGAAAGTAGGGGGAAGCAAAATAATTTACTCTGGGCTGCAACTTATCTTCTTCCTTAAGTATGTTTCCCAAAACATAGGTGCCTAATCTGAAACTTTGTGTCAGCAGGTCTTCAGCTTGCAGCCTTATCCTTTATGAAAGTATACATCATGGATAATTGTGCTTTCCATTTTCTTGTTTGGCACCCTGAAATTTGCAGTAGATTTAAATTTTGTAAAGTTTATTTACACTTACTCATGTTTTGGGGGCAGGATCAAGAGGTCAGATGAATGGCCCATGCCCTACAAATGAGGCAAGCTAGGTGCCTTTTCCCCCAGAAAAGGTTCTAAGAGGCCTCTGCCATTGCTAAATAGGCTTCCTGTTGCAGACTTAGAGGGTCCTGACTTCATTCCTGGGAATACTAACAGACTTCTTCTTAAAAACACAGCTCCTGGGAATCTAGTAGAGGGTCAAATGAAAGTCTTCTCTCAAGAGAACAGTAAGCCTAGTCCCAAATTTAGCTCAGGAGAGTTATTAGAAAAGTGCTATTTCTTCATATTCAGAACTATTTAGTTTTAATATTAGAACATTCAAAAAATAATGTATCTAACTTACACAATTATTAAAAAAAAAAAAAAACATCATCAGAACCTTCTCTAATAAGTCCAATCCATATTCTGAGAAGGAAATGTACAGTAAATCCTTCAGAGGGAGGGCTCTGCTATGCATATGGAATGGACTGAGGGAAAAAACCAAATAGTCCCAAAACTCTCTAAGGTCTCTTGGGACAAGGTATAATAAGGCACATTCCTTACATAGAAATAATTTAGCAAGCACAGTCCATTTTTTTAAACCATTAATACAAAGAATACAAAACCAAATATTTAAGAAAAATTTCAAGTTTTCTAAACTCTGTTGAACAATATTCTTTAATCACCATTATGGTATATTCTACATATTTGGCAACTAGAAGTCATGTACAGTAGGAAAACCTTTTAGAACTGCCCATAGTACTTAGAATTCTGCAAAATTAAGCTTAATTAGTAATAAGCTTTTTATTTGATACTGATTTATTGATTATTGATGTTTACTGTATAGCAGGATGGCATATTAAAGGGAAGGGGAGGGAATGTTTTTGGAAGGCATCCCATAAGAGTTGAAAGCAAAGGTAATGGACACTATAAAGCAGTCCAGTCCCACACCTGCTGAGGGTATACTGTTATCAGCATTCTAAGACACTCCCAAAAAAGTTAAATGATGTTTATTGGACTAAACTGTATTATATAAGAAGGCAAGAAACTCTTTTAATATATGTAAAATGATTTTCAAAAAATTGTTCCCTGATGTCAATAAAGTATCACTACCCCCAAGACACAAGTAAAAATGGATTAAAAGAAAACCACTTCTTTATTTTTGAATGTTTTAGTATTCTAATTTTGGATTAAAGTAGGACTTAATTACTATAAATCCTCTTCCATTTAGAAAACATGAAAATTATCACACTACAGATAATAAAAGTGGAGAAAGTGAATTTTCTGACTATCTAAGTCTACTCTCACTTCAGTTTACATAAAGACAAAATGAGCACAGGTAAAGTCAGGTCTAGGAAAATCCAGGCTTCTTGATTCCCAATCCACTGTTCTTCTAACAGTACTGTGTTCTCCTTGTTTTAAGTGAAAGACTTGGGTATATATGTGTGTATGTATGTATACATATTTAACTTGGAAGTGGAAGGTAAATACAAAATGGATGCTCCATTAATTTATAAATGCTATTTGACACTCAATTTTTAATGATTTTCCAATCCATGTCTGAAATCTGTCTACAAATTTTATGAATGAAACCTAGTTTTTAAGAACAAGAATTACTAGTGTTAGTGAAAATACCTAATTACTGTGCAAGAAATAGTGATATTTAAAGTCTTACCTAGTTTTCCCAGATGTATTTTTGACAACTTTCCGGAAAGACTGATTTGCACTAGATCTGGTAGAAAGTGTTCTAGGGGATGCACGAACAAAACTGGATGGTGGATTCTTAGGGATCTTCTTTACTAAATGGGTTACCCATTTCTTCTGTTCATCCTGAGAACATGCTAACAGCAGCATATCTCTTGCTGATGTTACATCATAACTCACTATGAGTAAACAGGGAAGAAATAAAAATTAAATATGTATGTAAAAGTAAATTTCTAAACCTGTATTGTAACACTTATAAATTTCAAAATATTTCTATTTGCTTATATTTCAATACTTCAAAGATTTTATCAACACGGGCAATGCTTCCAGCGGCAGATTAAAACCCAAGTACAACTCTTGTTCTGTGTGATTCTTATCCATGTCCTTCAATAAATCCTCTTGGGCCAGAAGATCAAGATATGGAAGACTTTCTCTGAGTTTTTTAACTACTAAAATGGGCACTAGTGAAACAATCAGAGAATCCATCCTCTCCCTTGCTTTTTTAATGAGAGTTTCACTTCCTTTTTTAATCATATGTTTCATTGATGATATCTTTATGTCACTGCTTACTTGCAAATCATTATTAGTAATTTAATGTAGTCTATATCAATTCTGTGCCTTTTCACACTGTTCTTTAGGTCACCAATAAATGAAAAAATACTGATGCTAAAAAGATTAACTTTTACTTTCAAAAACCCAGGATCATTGAAACCTTTCCCCAATAACTATGGGCAATCAGTTTTTCTTCCTTTCTTCTTATCAATTATGTGATGTGTTCATTGTCCATATGCAATTTATTCAAGACATGTAATCCTTCATGTAATTTTCATAAATTCTTTTTATTTATCACCTAGTTCCCTAAGATTAACAGTTTGGCTTAGGATTTCATAGTTCTTAGCAATGCTGTTGCTGATGGCATCAATGGAAAACAATGTAAATCAATTTACTTGTTTATTCAAAGACAAAACTGAAGAACTATAGTTCATGTTAAGATTACTTAGGATTAACAAGCTATACTTACCCTTTTCAAAAATATATATATAACAAACATACTGAGATTAAATATTTTTGTATAGAAGTAATGCTTAAGTACCTCAGAATTATTTTAATTTGTTCTAAGTTGCAACAACATTTATTTGTCTTTTTACCTTTGCATGGAGAAATTAAGTCTTCTTTTTTGTCTAAGTGATCTCTATGGCACTTGACATGGCATCTTCGACATTCGAGGGCAGGGGGTGGCTTAAAAACATGCCAGAGAGGTTTGGCACAAGCCTCACAGTTGGCTGGAAAGTGATAGAGTGTAGGAATAAACTCATGGCCTTTGTGATTCTGAAAATTAGTCTTCTCAGCTTGTTGTACTGGCTCCATTTCCAAATCTTTCCTACATTCACCTTCATTTGCATACAATATCTATTTTGAGAGAGTTGCGAAAAGAGAGATAAATATATTAACATAGAGCAAAAATACTGAAATGTATTATATTTACCCTATAAACCAGATGCCCAATTAACATGGAGTTAGCATTTCTTTTTTTAAAAAAAGAAGTTAGGGGGCAGCTAGGTGGCACAGTGGATAGAGCACCAGCCTTGAATTCAGGAGGACCTAAGTTCAAATTTAGTCTCAACCACTTAACACTTCCTAGCCGTGTGACCCTGGGCAAGTCACTTAACCCCAGCCTCAGGGAAAAAAAAAAAGAGAGAGAGAGAAGTTATTACTTAATATTTTCACCTGGAATATTTTAGGGATTTCTTCAGTTTCTGCTCTGTACACATCACCTTGGGTTACAGGTCGAACATGGAATAGTTTGCTGAAAAATTTTAAAAAGACACATTTTAAAAAGTCATCTGTACTACATTTATTCTATGATATGTAGTGTGAAGCTATTTGTTTAAAGTGATGCGGCATGGTGCACTTTTAAATCAATTTCTATAAATACATCTACTTTCATTGCTTGTCTGAAGATTCAATAAGCAATGATCTTTTCCCTCAAAGTATCAAAAATTTCTTCTATTCATCCTTGTTCTATTTACCCATCTTCCAACTCTAACAAGGAACCACAAATCCCTAAATTTTTAATCATGCTACATAATGCAAATGAATTATATATATATATATATATACGAATTTTATAAAAAGGAAAAATGTCCTGCAGACAATGGGCAGATACCTTTATTTTCCTCCTATGAAGTAGAATAGGCTATAATATATTACCAAAGATAACTTGTAGAAGTAAAACTCTTATAAAATCAGAGAAATATGACCAAAAAAGAAGTGATGTCAGTCTTGTGGTGAGATGGAGGATAGCTTAGTTAACATAATTCACTGGTATGCAAACAATGTCAAGAGATCTCAAGGAAGGCCCCCATCAAGTCAGATGGCCCAGTATGTAGAAGATTTATGAGACTACAGAGACAAGCTTCAGAGAGAATGGTTAGATGTAGATGATTTGTGATCTATACCATTAAATTAAATCAATATATTTACCAATGAGATCACAAGTTAACCATCAAGATATCTTGAATTTAAAATCACTAAACACTTTAAATCCAAAGTGGAAAACCATAAACCTGAGTTACTCTTGAGTATCTGAACTTGGAATTTAAGGCAGTTTTTCTTGCAAGTCTTCTCAAAGTAAAATAATAACATTATTTAAAGAAAATTTGTATGCCAGCCCTGAAGTCAGGAGGAGTTGAGTTCATATCTGGCCTTAGACACTTAACACTACCTAGATGTGTGACCCTGGGCAAGTCGCTTAATCTCAATTGCCTCAGGGGGAAAAAAAAGTATGATGAAAGAAAAATTTAAAAAATTTAGGTAGCTAAATGACATAGTAATCTGAAGATGATAATTTTAGTAATATTAAATTCAAAATAATTGTGATTATGTTGAATATACTACTGAATAAGAACAAATTGTCTACATATTACCTAAAATTAAAAGCAAAAACAACTTACTCTATGTCTAGTACCATAGATGGATTTGACTGTTCCTTATCCTGTTCATCATTGTAGAACAAAATTTTTTTGCTGCTTACTACAACATACTGAAACAAGAGGGAAAAAGGGAGAATTAGAGCAAAATTTGCTTGATTTAAAAACGTAAGAAATCATTAAAGTTGTGCATATTTACATAGATCAGAGAATTAGAATTAGATTCTAATCTCTAATCTGAAAAAAGCCAAATTAAATGGAAAAAATGTCAAATGTTGAATTCCATATATAAAATTCTGTGCTCAAATTGCAAACTCAATATATTTTGCCCATATTTTGATTATGTAATATCATGTAATTACTTTGAAATTTGGGCAGCAATTTTGACAAGTTCTCTCTTTTAAGAGTAAATGCCATTAAAAGTATATTAACTTCTAAAAATTCAGAAATAAGATGTATATATTACCTGTTTCTTCCAGCCATATCGTTTTATATTTCCTCTGTTTGGAACCGATAGCCAACCTTCAATTCTTGATTCTATTTAAAAACAAATTTGCAACATGAGATTTTTAAATGTATAACAGAGAAAATGAACATAAAGCACATGTGACAGCATGCAGTACAGACTTTGAAATAAAAAGTGCTATAATTTGCTTTTTTCATGCGTCAATCACAAATTAACTTAATAGCCATACAAATATTGCAGGACAAAATAAAAGGCCTTTCCCCATTAAATTTAACATTTAATATTTAATTATAAAATAATGGGGTAAAAATAAACCTCCAAGAGCAAGGCAAAAATATTCAACAATGGATTTCAGCTAAAATGGAACAAGATTTAAAAGATCATTTAACATTCAAAGTAGCTATGAAAATATTCAGCAAAAAAAAAAAGATGCGGCAAGTAAAACAAACCAGAGCCATCATTTTACACAAAAGAGAGCAAGCACAAGTACACAAGTGTCCTATTACTCACAGAAGACAAGAATAGAAGATAAATAAATAAGGAATGCAGGAAGAATCAACTAGACATAAAGAATAAGAGACAAGCATTTTATTCAGTTTTCATAGGACAATATTCTAATGAGCCCTGTGGTAAACCAACCCAACCATATTAATAAATCTGTCCCATATATATGTATATATTTTTTAAAGATCTCAATATTAAAAAAGTACAACATGCAAAATCTCTTCCAAAACTGAAATACATATACTATACTATTACTATAATAACAACAGAAGAATTTGGACAGCTAAGTGGCTTGAGCTTTTTTGATAAAAGAAATTTCATTATAACAAATATAATCACGGAATTTCATTTATAATTATTATTAATGTCAGAGGAAAAAAGCTTTCAGAAAACTTCTGAAGTAAATGATTCCAATCACAAGCTTTGTTTCTCAGGCTATATATAATATCCATTAATCTATTTCAAACTAATACTTTTTCCAAATTTTCTTACTATTTTATTGAAGAGAAGTCAAAACAGCACAGCTCTACTCTAGCCACTTTTTCTTTCCACCTAACTGCCACATGCAGGTCCTTTTTTTGATATCTGGCAGGTGAATACTGAAATTAATGAGACAAAGTCCTGCCTAGATCACATCCTACCTATGTAACAATGGGCTTAACTCAGTGCCCCAGATAACTACAAGAAGGTTTATCAAAGAGAAACTGACAATATGCATTGAGGGAGGAAATTTCTAGACTTGTAATGAAATCATGGGGCTTGGAGGATGATGTGAGGTGGCAAAAGTTTCTATAAACTAATATACAATAAAATGTCTTTGAAGTATTATGTCAAATATAAAATGACAGAAGAGACAAATATCAAAATGATATAATAAAATCCCATTAGAGAGCCCTTTGATGAAATCAATTTTGATTATCCAATCTGCAATCACATATTCATTTACAATTCTTGTTCCCTTTCACTTAAAATAAATCCATTACTATTCTGGTCAATTCTGATTCTAGTACCAAATCATCTCTATTTTCTTTATAACTCTTATCACCTATCACCAATACTTTTTGAATGATATAGGGTGATGTTTTGTTTTGCTTGTGAGCATATATTTGACGAGAAACTCAAAGTGGGTATGAATTACTCACTAAAGAAAATGAAATACAAAGCAGAGTCTGGGCTTACAAATAACAGCTATAACCTCAGTTATATTTTCTATATACAAATCACCTACTAGTCTTTTTTAGTTAAAACATAAATGCCACTTTAAAAAACAGAATCTTTGAAAACAAAGAATTATAGATATCATTACAAAAGAAATTGTAATTGCTTTTGAACCCTCTTTTCCTAATATTAAAAAAAATATTTTAAACTTGAGTTAAAATAATACTGTCATTTTTGAATTTCCTACAAAACCTTCTTAAAACAAGACCATTTAAAATAGTATTTTTCTTGTTTGGTTCTCTCATATGTCCTGAAGATTCAATGAGACATGTTAAAAGGTACCAAACCCATAAAAAACCTTTAAATTCATATAGAAATGTATGCCCAAATTATCTTTTCCCACTGATTTATTAATATGAAAAAATGTCAAAGAAATGGACGCTTTCTGATTCCAAGTATGAAATAATTTTGCCTTTTTTGTCTATATTTTTTAATGGTGCATTAAACATTGTGGCATTATTTAGCCTGATATGGAACCAAGGTCTATATTATTTCTGTCCCTCTATACTGGAATTTCATATTTCTCTGATATTTGGTATTAGGCATGCTCTGCGTTTATGCAGTTTTATAGCAGTTAACATGCAAGAACTTTATGTTTAAATGAATGTGTACCTTGCAGAGGACATTGCCAAATAAATAACTACAGTGATGCAGAATATCATTATTCTTATTGGAAATTAGATGGCTTTCCTGGTTTCTTTAAAGATATGGGAAAAATCTAATAAAGCCTCAAGAGAATTTTTTTTTTTTTTTTGAGATGTGCCCAATGCTCTCTCTTACTCCACTTGTGTTCCTTGTCATACACTAAACTCATATAAAATTCCCAAATGGTACACAGGTTACCCTAGTAAAAGAATCCCTATGACAGAGATCCATCAAAAGCAAGGGGAACAGATCCATTAACACAGGAAAAATTTCCAATGGACTTGTGATATCCACATCAATGATATCATTGTCAATGTCCATATCATTGATGTGGACATTCCTTGAAGAAAGGGAAGGAAATATGCATTTGTATCGAGCGTACAATATATTTTTAACACATATTATCTTATTTTTATCCTTACAACATCTGTGCAAGGTAGGTATACTTTATACCTGACAATTTAAGTGACTTGACCAAAGCCACACAATTAGTGCTCTATCCACTGTATATTTAGCTGCCTCAAGATTATGCAGGCCCTAACTCATCTATGTCTGCCCATGCAACACATCTTTTGTCCATTTTCTCTCATCTATTTGCTCAGGGGTACCATGGAGCTTGCTAGGGGCTTTCCTCAAGTTCTCTCGACATTGAAAAGATAACAATGAATCATGCAAATTTTCTGTATGTTAATATATCTCTAATATTAGAGGAAAGGCCCCCGGTATGTCCTTTTCAAATGTTTGTTGCTTTTGGTTACCAATTTTTCTATGATCTCCTTGTTGCAGACCTCTTATTATGTCCAGTCCTTTCCCTTTTCAAGGCATCTTGCTTTTATGTTCCCATATTGTGTATTCTTCTCTCAGATTACCAAGTTTAAAGGATATCTTTAGGATGAAGGACTAGTTGGGATACTGCAACAGGGAAACTCTGAGAAGTGATTAAAATATATTCTCCACTCCTACCATTCCTATTCTTCTTCTTCTTCTAATTAAAGTTCTTTATTTGTAAAACATATGCATTGGTAATTTTTCAACATTGACCCTTGCAAAACCTTCTGTTCCAAAATTTCCCCTTCATCAACCCCACCTTCTCGCCTAGATGGCAGCTAGTCCAATACATGTTAAATATATTCAAATACATGTTAAAGCACTATCTCTGAAGCCAGAGGGTCTGGGTTCAAATACTGTTTCTATCACCTAAGCTCTCTGGGCCTGTTTCTTCAATTGTTACACTAGTAAATTGGATTACATGGTCTCTGAGGTTCCTTAGAATTATAGATGTCTCATATATTGTTTTTGAGGCTGATCTAAGGATTCATGGCTATATTCTCTCTGGAAGTGGGATCTTTTCCAAGGTTTTACTCCCCAGATTAGGTCTAATAGTGCTTAAAACAACCACCACAAGGAACAGAGGGCCAGCCTTTGTGGTATAGTCATGTGTGATTATATATAAGCAGTGTCAGGAATAACAGGCTATTGAGTAAGTCTTTCATTTATTATTATTTTTTTAAAGTAAAAACTATTTCTTGGTCACATTTTTTGTTATTTTTCTATTACTTTGTATTTTTGTTATTTTTCTATTACTTTGTATTCGCTTATCTATTTACTTACAACTCTTCAAGTAGAAAGCAAGCTCCTTGAAGGTCAGGACTACTTTAATTTCTATCTCTGAATCTTGGTGCCTACCACTATGCCTTACATTGTTGTTCTTCAATCATTTCAGTTGTGTCTGACTGACTCTTCATGATCCCATTTGGGGTTTTCTTGGCAAAGATATTAGAGTTGTTTGCCATTTACTTTTTCAGCTACTTTTATGGATGAGGAACTGAGGCAAACAGGTTAAAATGACTTTCCCAGGGTCATGTAGTTAATAAGCTTGATCAAGTAAGATTTGAACTTATGAGGATAAGTTTGTTTTTTTTTTTGTTTGTTTTTTAAACTTCAGGCAAATATTTTATCCATTGTATCACTTAGGCTCTCATGCCTTACATAGTAAGTTGCTAACAGATGTTTATTAAACACAATTCAGACTTAAATAATAATAATTTTAAAAATAAATTATTAATTATGTTATTATTAATTAATATTAATTATATTATTAATAAATTAAATAATAAGAATAAGACTTAAAGTCTTATTTTCTGCAACCTCACTGTAAGGTTAAGTCACTTAAATTGTCAGCTATAAAGTGTACCTACCTTGCACAGATGTTGTAAGGATAATTAGATAAATATTTATTTAATATGAATTTTCCAAATTAACAGTAAATAACTAAAAATAGATAGCAAAATAAAATTAATCATAATTCTTCAGCATTGTCCCTTTACAATCTGAAAATTTAACTTTTTAACTTGAGTCTGCAAAATTTCAAAATGGGGAGTACAGCAACAGGAAAAGACTCACAAATTCCCATTTTTCTCCCTGATTCTATAATGTTTTTGCATTTGGTTCATTCTATACTCATTATATTTTATTATGCCAATTTGCCCTTTAACTTTTGCATTCAATAGAGCCATAACTAGAGAAAAATAATTAGAAGGTATTTTCATTTAGATTTAGCACAATTTGGATTAATGAAAGCATAGTAATCCAATTTACATTCACTATTCAGATAAAACCTATCTAAAAGACCAATGACTGTTTCATATATCATAACTTGTTAACTTCCCATATTTGTCTGCATCCCTTTGGTTTCCAATTCCCTGCCACTTCAAAAAAAATTCCATAATTATGTTTGTACTTATAGTTCCTTTTCCTTTGATCTCTTTAAAGGTCTAGACTTAGTAGTGGCATCACTAGGTCAAAGAGTATATATTATAAGTTTAAGAGCTTTTAGAGTCTAGTTCCAAATTGTTTCCGGGAATGGCTGGACCAGCAGTTCACAGTTTCACCAACAGTGCACTAATGTTCCGGGTTTTCTCGTAATCATTCTTTAAAGTCAAACCTAAAGACTAGCTTTTCCAGAAAGTCTCTGGACCAGAAAAGAACAAAAATAACAGATAATCAAGATTATATAGAGTGTGTGACGACACCTAGCTGCTGAGAGAAATTAATATTTTTCTATTATATCAATAACCAACTATTATTAAAGAGATTAAGGGTTCCCATCTCCCCTATATTTTTTCATTCAAGGACAAGCCCCTATAGGCCAATCAATCAATCTTTGAAAGAGTGCTGATAGATGAGATTACCCAAATCCTCAGAGTATAATTTCTGTGATTCTGGTTGGTACCCCACCCAACCAGAAAATCTTACTTCTATTTACATGTAAATAGAATCTAATCTAGATAAATTCCAACCTTTAATAAATAAGCCCATATTCTTGGGAAGTAAACCCTCCATTGGAATTTGTAATTTGTAATTCAGCTTATGAAGGAGAAAACCAGAGTGGTCTAGGCGGAGACAGAGTCAAGTTTGTTAGACTGCTGGAGGCAGCTGTGATTCAGGATCCAATTATATTCTTGGCAGAAGCTGAAGACTAAAACCTACCTCATCATTAATATGTCTTCCTCTCACTAACTGTTTACCAGAGTTGATTTTCACCTGTCAGGGGCACCTCCTTTTCCAAAAGTATTAAAGCATTCAGTGATCCTCATGATTTTGATTACTGAGAGACTATTGACCATCAATTTGTTATTTGCTAGCTAATTAATAAAATGATTATTATCCAGAAACTCTGTTCCTTGGGCTTTTCATTCATCTCACTGCTCTTGATGAATTCAAATAACCTGCCCAGATAATCTAGATTTTAGGATACTGAAGAAATTGAAGTATATGACCATAAAGCTACTCCCAGTAGTCTTCAAACAATTTTGAACATGAATTTGATGAAAATTGTTGAAGACCATAGAAACTGGAAAAATCATGGAACTGCAGTGGAATAAAAATAATTCTAATTTTCAAAGAAAAAAAGAGAAAAGAGTCTTCTAACTATAACCTGTTGATTTTGGTTCTAAGCAAGATTCTAGAATAAAGGGTAGTTGTCACAAAGAGCCAACACAGCTTTTCACTAATGACTAATTTATAGTTAACAAATGTTGGTCATGGTTACTCAATTAGATCAGTAGACACTTTCTACCTAGATATCAGCAAGGCATTTCATAATCTTACATGCCATCCTTTATTAAAAGGCTGGATAGTACTCTTAGATAGATTCAAAACTGGCTGAATCAATGACTGAGAAAGGCACAGAAAAGATGAGTATCAAATTATCAGATGACTTGAGAGGAAAAGCTGGATGACAAAGTTAGTGTTCCAAAAAAAATCTCAACAAGCATGAACAATAAACTGACTCTAGCATAAGATTAAAATTAATGACAAACCTTACATATAAGTTCCAAAAATAAAATTAAAATGAAGTACAAATTGTGGAAGGAATCGCTAAATAGCACCTTGTCTGGAAGGGAAGTTCCTATGTGATACAGCAACCAAGAAAACAAAATTTTATACTGAATTAAAAAGGCTTGGAGTTCAGATCTAAGTTTTTTTGTACTCTGCCATGGTGAGAGCACATCGGGAGTATTAGTTTCAGTTCTGGTTACCATATTTCAGCAATGACACTGATATACTAAAAGATACCCAGAACAAGACAACCAATAAAATGGCTTATGAAATTCAGGGATACTTACCCAGAAGAAAAGAAAACTTTAAGAGTAAACAGGATACTTATCTTCAGGTATATGCAGAATGCCTTATTTTAATGAAGATGAGATCCAGGGTTTCTGAAGGCTAAACCAGTGGTGCATGCTAGCAAATTTTACTAAGCTTAAAGGGCTTCAAATATGGTCTTGGTAAATGAATATATGTTTAAAATATAAAATTATAATTCAATACTAATAAACAACTCACATTATACTATGCCTAATTTCTTACAAAGATGGTTCACATACCTCAATGAATGAGTTTAACTTCCCTAATAGCCTACCCTACTAATCAGTAATCCTAAATTTACTCCTCAACACAGGAACAAGCTAATTGTGAAGAGCTCTTTTTCTTGAAAGCAGTTACAAATTTCTATAAAGTGCACTGAGATACATCACTGATTTTGAATTTCTTAAGATTAGGACTATTCACAATCACTGTTACAAATTTCCTTAGTAATTGAGTCAAACAGTAACAAGGCCACCCTAAAACTATTTTTATTACTCAAACATATTATTTATTGTGTGTGTACTTAAGTCAATCTAAAACAACAACTATGAAACTATCAAGAGGCTTTTGTCAAAAGAAATAGTTCTTTAATTCCATGGACAAAACAGAATATAAAAAGTAGAAAATGAAATAAGAGAAAAATGCTAATTTCCACAAAATCAATGGTAGTTAAGGTAAATAAAAAAGAACCATCTTACCTGGAAGATTTCCATCGGTTTCATCAGCACTAGGAAAACTAGTAACACTGGTAGAATCTGAAAGGTCCAAAAGTTTCGCACGCAACTGCTCTATGTCACTCTCTTTGCTAGCCAACTGCATCTGAAGTTCATTCCTATGTGTGCACTCTTCAACCAATTGCTGTTCATTGAATTTTTAAAAAATACAAAGATTATTAGAACTTAATTTTCAAGATTCAATTATGCTCAATTATAAAGTAGTTAACATGAAGAAAAATAATTATGCTCACAATAGTTTTAGTGTGAGAATCAAATGAGATAATGGATATACAAAGCATTTTGTAAACTATAAAAAACACTAGAAAAGCAATGATAAGAACATTTTTAGGGGTCTTGGGATCTTAGAGATCACCTAGTCCCACATTCCTGATTATTTTATTCTCTTGGTAAAGAAGACTCTCCCAGTGACACATTTTCATCAAACAATAAAAATTTATTATTTCTTCCTTTAGTTCTTATAGTATACTTTAAAGTTGCAGAAAGAATTTTATATTCTGCCTCAAACCAAATAGCTTAAATTGAACAAAAACCTTAAAAGAAAAAGGAGAATCTCATACTAGCAATTTTATGTTCTAATTAATTAATTCATAGTTATTTAGTGAGATTAAGTAAACTCTCATATTATTTGCTGATGTTTGATTCTTTCAATGATGTTAGATTCTTCATGATCCCATTTGGAGTTCTCTTGGCAGATTTACCATTTACGTCTTCCAGCTTTCTTTACAAATGAGAAAACTGAGGCAAACAAGATTGACACAGGTAGTGTCTAGGGCCAGATTTGAACCAAATCTTCCTGACTCTAGGCCCAGCGCTCTATCCATTGTCCTCCTAGCTCCCCCAAACTAAACTATCTTTTGAAACTTAAAAAACAAAAAAATATTTTCTACAACAAAGGTCAAATTATATTCCAGACATAGTAACAACTGAGTCCTGCCCTACTCAGTTTCTGTCCAGGGATCATGGGGTAATATTCCTTTAGTTCCTTTTGTTAGTCATACAATACTTATTGGAATCTTTTGCTTAAAAGAAGAGCTGAGAAGCAGGAGAGAATCCTGCTCTTGTATCAACAGTATGATCATCAATCTTTATGAAAATTATAAGTATAAATTTGTAGACAGAAAAATACATGTCAATCTATATAACTTAGGAAGACATGATAAGTATACAAGTAGGGATAGTTTTAAGAAGTGAAAAAAAATAATCCAACACAAATACATCTTTACCGCTTGCATTTCATTGAGTTCTTTCTGGTGTTTCACTACCATTTGATTGAATTTCTCTCTTTCTTGGTTGAGTTCCAGTTGTAACTTCCTGTTTTCCTTTTCCTTCTTTCTTAAATCCTGTGTATTAGCCTTCTTTCTATCAATTTTAAAATCTTTACGATTCATTATTTCAGCCAACTTGTTAACAGCCTAAAAAACATGCATGAAAAAAGGACATAATAGTTTTCCATAAGCAATCAGAACATTTTTAAAGGGAAAAACTTAAATGAAAGATACTAAACAGCTTTATCAATAAATCAATAAGAATTTATTAATTACCTACTATGTGACTGGTAAATGATAAAACAAAGAAAAATGAAGCAGTTCAAGGAAAATTCAATCTATCAAAAGATTAATGTATGACAAGATAATCTGGTATTTCATTCCCTTCTTATAATATGTAACAGAGTGTAACAAGCATTATGCAGTAGAGCATAGGAAATTGAAATGTATAATAAGGCAACTTTAATCTCTTTGCCAGAGTAAGAATTAGAAATTTGTATTCATATAAAAATACCAATACATGACAATTTCCCCTCCTAACACCTTATACAGAATATAACACAGTCCTTCAAATAGAATGAAGAAATTCCAGCCTTACATGATAAAGATTCAAGGCATTATTACCCCCTTTCTCACTTTCACTCTTGTATCTATAATTCACTCCACTAGCTTGAGTCAAACTGTTTACTTCCTCAGCCAGGCTCCCATCTTTCTCACTTTCAGTTTTAGGTTTTCTATGTAAATTGGAATACAATTCTATTTCATATAAGCTAAGCTATTTTTCTTTTCTTAGTATATCAATGAAAATTTTTCTTTATTTTAGCATAAGTATGAATTATTACATGCCAATTGATTCTATTGAAAACAATAACACTATTATTTTAACATTATTAAATATTATTTCATGTAAGGTCTTCAAAGGCAGGTCATGATTTATTTTGTATAGTGTTAAATAAATTAGCAATACTTAAATATAAGCTGACAATTGTAAAATAATTTGAAAAAATATACCTGTGTTTTTAGAGTTCTTTCAGTATTAATATTCTTTTCAAAAGAAGTTTTAAGATTATTGATCTCTTCTTCTTTCTTCAATTTGTAATCTGTTTAATGAAATAAAACAATTTTTTTGTAAAAATAAATGTTTTTCAGGCTAATTGTACACTATTTCAAAATCCAATTCTTTTTGTATAGCAAAACAACTGTCTGGACATGTATACATACATTGTATTTAATTTATACTTTAACATATTTAATATGTATTGGTCAACCTGCCATCTGGGGGGGAGGGGAGAAGGAGGGGAAAAGTTAGAACAAAAGGCTTGGCAATTGTCAATGCTGTAAAATTACCTATGCATATATCTGGTAAATAAAAACTATTAAAAAAAAAAAATTAAGAAAGAAAGAAATGTTTTTCATAATAAACTTGTTAAATAGCAAATGCCTTTTAACTTCAATAGTCTATTATATACTTAGTAAAATGTCTTCATTATTAAAATCCACATACCTTCTTGTTCCTTCCTCATTTTTTCAGTAAATTCTTCATTTTCCTTTCTTAATAATTCAATATCTTTGGTTAATGTACTATTTATTTCTTCCAGCTAAATAAGATCAAAAGAAAAAAATCACAATCTAAAAGTGACTTTCAGTTAAAGTAATGATTTTCAAAATTAATTTTCACTTCTTCCTATAAATGCAGATTAGTTAGCATGAACATGTAGGGAATATGTGAATTTTGACTTAAAATATATTATTTTATCATGTTAATCAATTCAGGTTCTGTTCATTCTTTCTTCACCAAAATAAAAATATCTTTACAGATATATTCCTAAGTGAAGAATTCTTAAATCACTCTTATTTTTTCAGTAGTTGTTTCATAGGTATTTCCCAATCTCAGAAGGTCCCAAATAAATCCAACTTTGCTCTATCTACCCCACTGGTATGCTTCATTCTGGATGCTCACAAGAATGAAGAACAGAGGGGAGTGTGGTAGGAAAGTCCTCACACTTAAGAGTCAGTATACTTGGAATTTTAACTTTTTAGCTACACTAAAAAGTTGTGGTATTCCAGCAAATTGAGAATCTTTTGGGGTCCAAACTTCACTTGTTAAATAACAGACTAATTTATGATCAGGAAGCACTTCAGACATCTTCTAGTCCTACTTCACACATGAGAAAACTGAGGCCTACAAGTATGGAATGATTTGTTTAATGTTACATAATTAACTATATTAAAACTGTTTTTATGGTTTTTTTCATGTTTAAAATTTTATGATTCCAATATTTAAACCAGACCATATCTAATTATAACAAACTTTAGATGAAATGCATATATGTGGTTTTGAAAAACAGAGATCCAATTTATTTATCTGTATGTGGACTTCTGGATTATTTGGAATAAAGGTTCAATTTCAACCATGATTTATTTCTACCTGGTACAGAATCAGCACCACATTTTATGATAGTAGATGTATGCATGGAAAATACAAATCAATTTTATTATCTGACTAAATAAAATGAGGAAAACATGATGCCCAAAAGAGAATATAATATAAGATACATTTTAGAGTATTGTCTGTTTTGAATTTTCTACGCTATTGATCTTTGATTGGTGTAGCAAGACTAAGGAACATGCCAATATTTTAAAGATATAACATCTAGTGAGACTTAAATTCATTTTAGTAATGTTACCTTACCCGACTGACAGTGTGATCTTTATCTGTAATTTCTTGTTTATTTCGTGAAGCTGCTTTTTTACACTCTTGAGTCAATTCAAAATATTGTTCTTCCAGGAGACGTCGAGCCAACTGCTCTGATTCAGCTTTTGTTTCTACCAGGTCTAACTGTGCAGTAAGTGTTTCCCTACAATTAGAGTAGTAAAAGATTTCCTTAAGAATGGATATTTTTCAGGCAAAGTAAACAAACTAGTTATCTTTTCAATTGGATTATTTGTGCATGTGTCTTTGTCATTAAAAGATCACAGAAATTACAATTTCTTATATGCAAGATGTAACACTTAATCTGTCATGAACTTTCAATAAAGATAATGGAGTTGGTGTAAAAAAATAGAAAATAGGGGCAGCGAGGTGGCGCAGTGAATAGAGCACCAGCCTTGAATTCAGGAGGACCCAAGTTCAAATTTGATCTCAGACACTTAACACTTCCCAGCTGTGTGACCCTGGGCAAGTCACTTAACCCCAGCCTCAGGGGAAAAAGAAAAAATAGAAATATCTACTATTCGTTTAACTAAGTGGACAAAGTAAAGTAACATTAAAGTATTTTGTACTGGAAAAAAAATTAACTTTTGTTTTACAATAAAGCTGTGTCAAAATGTCTATTTCATTTACCTCTAATAAAAACATATTAAAAAAATAAATTCTAAGAATGGGAACAGGTAAGAGAGGGTGTCTAAATAGAAATTAATCATAATTTAGACACCAGAGGATGTGAATTTGTGCCTAGGACTCAGAATCTAATGTATGAAGAATCCTGTCATAAAAATTTTGGCTAACATGTCAATCAGTTGAACGTTATTGTTAGGCTAAAATTTATGGTAGTCAATGCCAGTGTACTGGCAACTACTGAGTATGACAAACATTTTTAATTCTGTCTGTGATTTCATTGGTGAGGAAACTACCTTATGCTCTGAAACATTAGGCTTAGCGATTTGCTTGAGTCACTTTTAAGTTTAAATGATTTACTAAGGGTCATGCAACCTAAATATATAAATAAACAAATAAATAAATAAGTATATAAATAAATAAAGATATAAACAAACAAACAAACAAATATATAAATAAAGATATGGTTTAGGTCATGTGACCTAAACCATATCTTTTCGATTATAAGGCTACTATGCAACACTGCCTCACTTGAGAATCAAACATTTTAATAAGCTTGTCATAGAGCATACATGCTATAGCAAAAAAAACTGTCTTTAAGATATTGGAGACCTGGTCCACATCTTACCTATGATGCTTAAGATTTGAATGACTTTAGGAAAGTCACTTTCCTCCCTATGGGCCTCATTTATAAAATGAAGTGACTGGAATGGATGGTCCTTATGCCCCTTACAACTGTAGCTCAATGATTCACTTTATACCTCAATTTGCTACAACTGACACATTTATTTTGTTAAATTAATAAAATGTAGTCTTAAGATGTTTAATATTTTCTCTTTGTAATATTTTTATTATGCTATTAACTTGTTTGTCAAATACTTTTCTCACAGAAGGTAAAAATCTTCTATTCAAGCCTGTGTAAATAAGTCTTTTCTGTGCCAGAGATAAAAAAAAATTGAATAGGTCTGCAGAGACTGAGATAAATTCATCAATTTTGGTGAATAATTTCAAAGTAGAATTTAAGATCACTTTACAGAGATTTTGGTGCTAAAGTATTAAAATAGACATACTTTTCATTTTGCAGTTCTTGTATTTTCTTTAGATTTTCTCGATTTTTTTCTTCAATGTCCTCTTTAAGTTCTTTTACCTGAGTTTTATAAAGTGTCTGCAAAACAAGTCCAAAGAAAAATAAGTGGTTTTTATATAGCCAGTGAAAAGAATTGATTTGAATTTATTTGAATTATTTGAACTTAATAAGTACAACTTTTAAACATATCAATTCATAAAATTAATATTGTTTGTAAAACATTTTTCATTTTCTTATTCAAATCTATCTTATCACATTTTTATTTCTCAACAGCAAATAAATCCTAAAAAGTCAAAGTAACAATTCCTCTAAGAAAGAATTACTTTAAAAAAAAAAAAAACTTTTACATGCATATCAACTTGTTAAATATACATTTGTTTATGAATCATGTTAGGAGAGAAAAAAAAGAATAAAAGAGAAAAACTATGACAGAAAAAAAAAGAGAAAGGTGAACATCCTATATTGATTTACATTCAATCTCCATCTTTTTCTGAATGAAGATGGCATTTTCTATCCAAAGTTTATTAGGATTGCCTTGGATCACTGAACCACTGAGGAGAAAAGCTTAATTATAAAGCAGAATCAGGCAAGTAGTTTACATGATGACTACCACAATGTAAATGGACAACACTGAAAGATTTAAGAATGCTAATCAAATGGGACTTTAAGGGGACTGCAATTAAAACATATTGCCTGTCTGTTATTAGAGAAGTTGTGACATATTGATATGTAATGACACATATATGTTCAGACGTGATCAATATAGTTTGCTTAGCAGTACTTGTTTATTACTAGTGACACTTCTAATAGATAGTGGGGGAGGAAATAAAATAGTGTAGCGCTGGGAAATGACTGACAGGCAAAAAGAGTTAATAAGACATTTTTTAAAAGGAAAAGAAAATTCATTTCTTCAAAAACACAAATTATGCATGCCTAAGACAATGTAAATAAAGTAAAAATGATGATGGCTTGATCTAGTTTAAACTGTGTTTATATGTTTTTAGGAGTTTCTCATCTCTCTTTTAATCATGAATTACTGACCTTCACAAAGGAAACCCACCTGAGAATGAAAAATAATTCTCTTGTTTTGGGCTATTTGTGAATGTAGTCCCACAGTAGCTCTATTTTCTGATTTAGGCTAGTTCCCTCAAGCTCCTCTTTGGGCCACTTGGGTCTCACCATATTAATATATTTTATTCTTATTTTAAATAATTTAAACACAGTATTTTGAAGGGAATTTTTTCTCCCTTAATTACCAAATAAAGCAAAGCTTGGCCTTCCTGATACATTTATAACTCAGGTTTGAAAAAAAAAGTCCTCTTAAAATTACTAAGAAGTTCAAAGAGATAAAACATGAAAGAATTCTTATAGACCATTATTCTATAGAAAATAACTTGAAATGGGAAATTATTTTATCATTCATATTAAATGTAAAATAAAAATTTTAAACCTACATCCAGGGTTTTAAAATGACATTATTTTTTATCAACTGGACATTCTGCTTTGTTATGAGTATAAACTTGTTTTTGTAATATGCAGGGGATAAGGGAGAGAAGCTGAAATGGCAACTGATACCTCCAGAAAAGCACAGATTCTTTAACATTTTAAATTTAACTCATAATAGGAAGGCTACTTTCAGTAGTTAATAACATTTTATTTGATTCATTTTTCTGTTAGCAATGCAGAAAAACAGAGCTACATTATAGATTCAATGCTATGGAATCAGAATATAAAATATATTCAAAAATCTGGCAGCTCTTTCAATATGATTTTCATCTTTTAACTAATAAGTCATGTTGTTTTAAATTCAATATAAAAGATAAAGTTTAATACTATAAACAATTTTACAGAATCAATACAGACAGTTCTTGGAAAGAAAGTTAGGAGAAGGAAGGAAACAAAAGATTCAATTCAATCTTTCACAAACAATTCTCAACTAATTTTTCTTTTTTCCTCTGGCAGCAGTATATTTTTCAGTTTTATACTGGGAAGAAATAAATCAATAAAGCATATTAAATGAAATGATAAAAGAATGAAGTATCAAGATAACAAGTCTTTTTTACCAAACTAAAAGATATCTCTGGTACACTCAACTTTGTTTTAGGTTAAACTATATCTTAAAATAACACAAATAATTGCCATAAAACAAATCAATACAAAAACTGTGCTAGAAAGAACATGCAAAAAGGACTGCGAGCTGAAAGTATCAAAGAGTGGTCTTTAATAATCAGATCATCAATTCTTTCTATTCAAAACAATTAGCTAGATTGGAAATCAAGGGAAAAGTCCTCTTTCTCTTACAGTTGACAAGTAGAGTCTTTTCCTTCTTAGAAGTACCTAACCACAACATTTTGGGATTTTTTTTCTTACACTTTATAAATAAAAATCAACAAATGCTTCTATAACTTACTGAAAAATATTGTTCAGCTTCAAGCTGATCCTGTAGTTCCCGCATCTGTCCTTCATTTCCACAATATTGTCTTCAGATGAAAGGGGGAAAAAAGAGTTAGAAAATGTATCTGCTTACAAGAGAATAAGAAAAATAATCATAGAACCTATTTCAACCTACTTAAAACTAAATAACTGGGTTGTTAAAAAGATACATTTTAAATATATTCCATGCTACTAACATATAACTCAGTAATTCAATTAGTTATGATACTGGTTCCATTTAACAGTTGGGAAAAAAAAAAATACTTCATAATGCTGAGGACAAGTAACTTTTTTCTTAGTGAGGACCTATTATCCACAAAGCAAAAAAACCCACTGGGGATTAATCTTAATTATAAAAACTTGACTGAGGATTTTTGGAAACTGGGGGAAAAAAAAAACAAAAACAAAAACAACAAAAAAACAACCCTGAACTTATCTATATAGTCAATTAAGGAAAAGAGACTAGGAGAAAATGAGGGAGAAATAAAGAGGACAATGACAAAGAAAAAGACAACTTAATAAAAATAAATTGATCAAAAGGAAGATAGAGGTAAAGAGCTATATATATGCAATTAGAGAAAAACAGACCCTTGATAAAAAACACAAAGACAGTGACATTAAAGCAGAGAAAAAAGAATGTGTATATTTTATGTTACAGGTTCATTATCTAGTCACTCCTTAGAATATTCTAACAAAAGAAAATAATAATATATCCACTACTGAAATTAAGAGTGATATACAGGCACAACCAGTAGTATCAGAGTTTGATATTTTCCTACAGGTTACAGGACCAGCAAGATGTTGAAAGGACTTGGCTTTCAGAAAAGAGGAGTGAGAACAGGAATCTTATAAAACAGAAAGAGTCACTGGTAAGCTCAATCCTGGAGCTTGTTAAAAGAGTAAAGTCACCAAGAATATTATGGAGGAAATCAGTGATCCTGTGGTACCAACAGCCTTATAAATATAAATTACTTTAACCATTAATAACTCCATAATGAGAAAATCAGTTTTTCCTAATAATCAGAAAATTGCAAATCAAAATAACCTTAAGATACTACTTTACATACCCTAAAAAAAAAAAAAAAAAAAAAAAAAGCAAAAAAGCAAAAATTAAATCTGATGCTGATGATAATAGGAAAGTAGGCATTCCAATATACTCCTCTGGGAGAATTGTAAACTGACTCTCTATAACATAGTAAAATCAGTTTATTTTTCAACCATTTCAGTTGTATCCAAATCTCTTTGACCCCATTAATGGTTTTCTTAGCAAAGATACTGGAGTGGTTTGCCATTTCCTTCTCTAGTGCATTTTACAGATAAGGAAACTGAGGCAACTAAGTTTAAGTGATTTGCTCTGGGTGACACAGCTATAAAGTGTCTCAAGCTAGATTTGAATTCAGGGCTTCTTGACTTTAGTCATGGTACTCTATCCACTTATACTACTTAGTTACCCAGCAAAAGTAGTTAAAGAGTCTTTAAAATAATCCTATCTCTTGACCCAGCACTTGGAATGCTAGTTGAAATGTTGAAAATAAGATTTCATCTCAAAAACAAAAAGAGGGAAAAGGTTAAAATACACAAAAATATTCATAGCTGCTCTATTTGAAATATCCCTAAACATTCCCCCAAAAAAGTACACTATGTTTTAATAACTGGAGAATAGGTGAGCAAACCATGGCATAAAAATATAATATTATACAAAGAAAAAAATAAGAAAACATGGAAAAACTACATATAGTTATGCAAATAAAATTTAGCAGAACGATCACTGTATATACACTAACAACTTTATTTCTAAAACAGGAAAAAAAAAAAAATACCACAACACAAGTATCAGCTTCAGGAAAAACTGAAAGGGATCACAGAACTAAAGTATTTTACAAGTCCTCATGTGTGAATTTGCTTGATTCTACCTGTTAAATGTGAAAAAAGTCTGATATCTGATATAAAATTTTATTTCTTATTCTGAATATTTGAAATTTTTGTTGATACTAAGTCAACAAAATAAAATTATAAAACAAAACTATTTGCAGGAAAAAGAATAGTTAACATACCATCTTATGAATGAACACGCTTTTAAGGTGAAGTAATTTAACCAATTATGGAACTGGTGGTTGTTGTTTTTAAATTGTTGTGGAGTTTTGAATAAGTAAGTATTTGGACTAAATTTGGACTAATATAGAAATAAGTGACTCAGAACAATATGTGGACTTTTAACATATGGTTTCTGTGACGATAATACAAGCACTGAAATATCTTGCATATAATATACATAATCATGCACATACATATGACAAAAGAAAAATGCACTTAAAATCTTTATTTTATCAAGACTTACCTTGTAAGCTGGGCTAGTTCAAATTCCAGTAACCTCTTTGCTTCCAATAATGTATTGATTTCTTGTTTCATTTGCTTTTCTAACCCTTTCAAATTATCCTTCTCAAAAGCTTGAGTTTTTAATTCATTCTGTATCAGCAACCGCTTATTTGATTCTTGCTCCAACTGCAGTGTTAGATTCTTAACCTATAATTGAAAAAGTACTTTGAAACCTACATACTTTTGCAATTGGCTTCGTGTTTATAAGGAAGTATATTTAATGAACTGTAATGCCTATTATGGTTCTGTAACTTATTTGAAAGCATTCTTTTAGATGATACTATTTTTGATGTCATACTAACTTTAAAAATCAAACTATTAGTGGAAAAAGCACTGATTTTGGAATAATAAATTTAGTTTCAAAAATCTGACTTCTACCATCTCTATATGTATAGAAAATACATTCTAGAATTTTGCTAAGAAATGAAACCAAGTCCACTAATCTACATTTTTAGTCTCTTATTTTCTTCCAATTTTCTGAAAACTGCTATATGTTCTTTTCCTATAATGTGTCTTCCATTTGACAAAAATTTTAAAATATCACTAACAATAGTTTAATCTAACTACCAATTCTTTTAGCACTTAGGCTTGTTGACTTTAACCATTAAAAGTATTAACACCACCAAAAATGCTTCACATAGATTATATGATTTTTGAATCTCACTTGAGTCTCAAAACCCTGTTACATACATATTAATTATTTCAATCCCCACTTTATAGATGAAGAAAAATTGAGGCTCAAAGTACTAAAATCACTGACTGATGTTCACTCAACCAGTAAGTTTTGAAGGCAGAATTTGAACTCTGGTTTTTCTAAAACCAGGTCCATCATTATAATACTTTGATTTCCAAGCCTAGCCTCCCCCTAGTTAGTAGGGTAAAGGGGCTTTCCTGATGCATTCTCCAAGCAGAACTCACATTCAAGGGAGGGTTCAGAGTTCAAGTTTCACCAGTCTCACCATGGACCAAAGTTCTAATATCAAACAGAATAAATTGCTATTGGGAAAAGCTAGGGATTTAGTAAAAGAACAGCTTCCCAATGGGAAGATGGGTACCAAATTTCTCCAAATACAACCTTCTTATTTAACCCATTCTATACTTTAAGGGAGTAAAGAAAACTTGCCTGATGACAGCAAGAACTACAAAACATTGTTTGTTCTACATAAGCTACACTGTATGCAGAAAAACAGTCAGTTATACAGAGGAGAAGCCTAGAAGTCAGAGGCTTGAATATTCCAAGGGATGGATGCCCACATATTAACATGATCAAATAGTCTGAACATTCATTTAGACAGCTTAAGTCTAAAGTTAACACATGTGTTCAGGATCAAAGAAGAAAATGGTTTAAAAAATTACAGATATTTAAAGCTAATTCTTTTTGCCTATCAGAGAGAAGTAAAAACTCAAAACTTCTTCATGATACTTACTGAGTTAAAATCTAAAGTTCTCTCATTTTAATCCACTCTCATTTAATCCAATCATGTCTCAAAATACTTAGCAAGTTCTTATGTGAGAAATACACACTTGACACAAAGTAGCTAGTTACTCTTATCTTCTTATTTACCTTGGGTTTGAATTCCTGGTAAGCCCCTCTGGAGCCTGACCTTATCTTTGACTTTCCTCATTAATCACAGTCCTTTTTGAGTTTTATTACAATCATATTCTCAGCATTTAGTTTTTCTTCATTGATAAGAATTAGATACAGAAGAGAAATTCTTCTAATTTCTTGCTCCACCTTTTAAAGAATGAAAATTAGCTCCCTACCCCTCTCACCATTTGAGAAAAGAAATTCTTATCTGCTGGTTTTTCTTAGCATAAAGATTCAGTAGTTGTCCAGACATTAAAAGTCTTCATCATTCCCTCTAAGCCAGTATTGTGACCTGTTTTCTGAATCTATTTACATCCTCTTTCTGTATAGGATCTATAGTATAATATCAATGATAATACGTTTTTGCCTCCAAATGTTTTTATATCATGCTGCTCCCTAATCTTCCTCTGCCTTGTTCCTTAATTTATTTACATTTAGCCTTTTAACTATTTAATTTTTCTATTTGAGACCTGTATTTCAATCATGGGTCTTATCCCAACTCTCGAGTTAAATCTTTCATCTTAATTAGTATCACCAATTCATTAGGCTATCATCTATCGTTCTAATGTAGCTATTGTAAGTCATTGATTTATTGCTGGCTTGAGACATAGTTCTATCTAAAAAAAGTTATTTTTCTTATCCCATTACGTATAATCTATTATATAGAGGCTTATGTACATATGTGTGAGCAGTTTTTTCCCTCCCCCTTCTTTTTATTTGAATACTTTTTTGATTAGATTTTCAAAATTTGAGGCAAATATAGTTCTATCGCTTTGTTAGCTATTTTCTGTCTGTAAATATGGGACACTAAGAATCTGCAAGTCATCCTTGCACAGAAACCATATTTATGTGCTGGGACCTGTTAAAAAATTTAGCTTAAAAAGGCCAAGGTCTGGCATCCAAGGCCATCTCTAGTTGTTCTGATTTTATCTCGCCACTGGACCCAGATGACTCTGGAGAAGAAAGTGAGGCTGATAAACTTTATACTGTTCTCCTTCACTTAAATTTAATTCACTTATATGTCATGGCATCACCTCCTTGATGTCAAAACAACAACTAGCCTTAAATAGGAGTGCTTCACTTTTTTATTTTAAATTAATAAAAATCTGAATCCCATTCTAAGAAAGTTTTAAAACAAAGCTATTCATTTCCAAATGTGTCTTTTTCTTCTGAAGTCATTGTATTTGATAAGCAGCAGTGAGGGAAACTATCATCCATATCCTTAAAGTTTTGAGTTCCTTTCTTAAGATCTGATCATCTTATGCAATGCTTTCTAGATTTCTTCTTGGAATATTATTCATGCCCATTCATACTATTTTAAAAAATAGTGATCATATGGTTGAAAATATATGGAAGGTCATATCCTGAAAACTTGCCTGACCAAGACCATGAGATTCATTTTCTAATAAGTGGCAGATGTACTGAAGTAGTGAAATGTTTTGAGACATGGAAATTAATGTACAAAGTTACTGCTATTAATAGTCCAGGTGAGAGGGATAAAGAGTTCAAATCAGGATAGTATCAAAAGTTCAAATCAAGGGGAGACCAGGACATTTATATGAGATTCTGTAAAAAAAAATAAATTTGACAAATAAATGGAAAATGAGTGAAAAATCTAAGTGAGCTGGGTGAGCAGAAGTAAAGTAGTGCCTCTCAGCAGTTAAATGGGAAGTTTGAAAGAGTACAAAGAAAAATAATGAGTTTTGCTTTAGACACATTTGATATGGTTTTGTAATATCCCCTTCAAATCCATCTAATGGCAGTTGGTAATGTGGGATTTGAGCTTAAAATAGAGACTAAGACTACATAAACAGGTCTAGGAATCAATGTGCACAGAAATGATCAATTAACTTGGGGAAGCTGATAAGATCATTAGGTGAGAGAGAAAAGGAGGGGGAAAAAAGAAAAACTCCACACTATATTTACAGAAAAGAGGGCCCACTACAAAGCTTTAGGAGACTTAGCTAATGAACATAACATAAATCTCTCCCACTCTAATCCATTTTTTTCCCCTCTTCTTCTTCTTAAAGCTGCCCCTTTAATCCATTTTCTAAACAGCCATCAAAATTATTTTTCCTAAGGCATAGGACTAACCCTGCTGACTCCCACTCAAAAAACTCCAGTGGTCCGTTAATACTCTTAGAGCTCTTCAGAACTTCGGTCTACCTTTCCATTTTTTTTTTTTTTTTTAAAAACATAGTATTTTCCTTCATGTACTCTAGTCATACTTAATCTATTTGTCAATTCTCACTCATGATGATCTCCTGCCTAGCCTCTGTTTTTTTTTTTTCCTTCTTCTCTCTTTTTTTTTAAGAGATGGCCTTCTTTTATTGTTGTTTTGTTTTTTTTTTTTTTCCCTTGAGGCTGGGGTTAAGTGACTTGCCCAGGGTCACACAGCTAGGAAGTATTACGTGTCTGAGATCAGATTTGAACTCTGGTCCTCCTGAATTCAAGGCTGGTGCTCTATCCACTTTGCCACCTAGCTGCCCCCGATGGCCTTCTTTTAAAATTCAGGTTAGGCACTGCCTCTTTTGGAGTCCATCAGTACCTCAGCTGTCAATGTTTTCTCCATTTTTCCAAATCACTATTGATCAGAGAAATGCAAATTAAGACGACTCTGAGATATCATTACACACCTGTCAGATTGGCTAAGATGACAGGAACTAATAACGATGAATGTTGGAGGGGCTGTGGGAAAACTGGGACACTGATGCATTGTTGGTGGAGTTGTGAAAGAATCCAACCATTCTGGAGAGCAATCTGGAATTATGCCCAAAAAGTTATCAAAATGTGCATACCCTTTGACCCAGCCATACTACTACTGGGCTTATACCCCAAGGAACTACTAAAGAAGGGAAAGGGACCTGTATGTGCCAAAATGTTTGTGGCAGCTCTTTTTGTAGTGGCTAGAAACTGGAAAATAAATGGATGCCCATAAATTGGAGAATGGTTGGGTAAATTATGGTATATGAATGTTATGGAATATTATTATTCTGTAAGAAATGACCAACAGGAGGAATACAGAGAGGCTTGGAGAGACTTATATCAACTGATGCTAAGTGAAACGAGTAGAACTAGGGGATCATTATACACTTCAACAATGATACTGTATGAGGATGTATTCTGATGGAAGTGGATATTTTCAACATAGAGAAGAGCTAATCCAATTCCAATTGACCAATGATGGACAGAATCAGCTACACCCAGAAAAGGGACACTGGGAAATGAATGTAAACTGAGAGCATTGGGGTTTTTTTTGTTTGTTTGTTTTTTGTTTGTTTTGTTTTGTTTCTCTTCCCAGATTTATTTTTACCTTGCGAATACAATCCTTCCTTTGCAACAACAACAATATTCGGTTCTGCACATATATATTGTACCTAAGATATATTATAAGATATTTAATATGTATGGGAATGCCTGCCATCTAGGGGAGGGGGTGGAGGGAAGGAGGGGAAAAACTCGGAACAGAAGGGAGTACAAGGAATAATGTTGTAAAAACAAAACAAAAACAAAAAACTACTTATACATATGTACTGTCAAAGAAAATGTTATAATTATAAAAATTAATAAAAAAAATGTTTTCTCCATTTACATTGTATGTATACTGTTGTTTCCCCTTTATAATATAATTTATTTCCTTTTTTCTTCTCAGATCTTAGGACAGTGCCTAGAATATAGTAACTACCTAATAAAAGTTTGATGGCTGATTGATTTCCTCTGAAATCCTTTCCAATTCTGAGTTTGTGATTCTGTCACTTATCCAACATATATTAGCTTCAAAATAAAATCAATCCACATATTCTAGGTTACATCTCTTGTGATATCTATGTTTTTTTAGTTAGCTAAAAATTATCAGTGTTCAAATATTGTTTTAAATTCCAATTCAGTGTGCAGCAAGACATGCTAAGCATATAATATAATATATAATATAAGCAAAGATTATTTTATCAGACAGTAAGTTCCTCTAAAGCTGGAGCTGAATTTCTGTTATAATAAACCTCCAAAGTCCACCATGGGGTAGAGTTAAAGGATGCTTTTGTTTTATGCTCACAATGTTAAAAAGAATGGACAAGTTTATAGGTATTAACTGATGCCAAATTTTGTAAAATACTCAAACCAAAGAAAGCATAGATTTCCCCCATCAAAATACTTAACAAACATCAGGTGCCACAAGTCCTTTCCCTTTCCTATCCCAGAATGCCAACTACTTTGATCTCAACAGGCACTAAAAGGCCCAGCAGAACAAATGCTCTTGGGAGTACCAAATCCTAACTTTTCTGCTTCTTCCTCCTTTTCTCTTCCCTATTCCAGGTTGGCTACTGCTATTTCCCCTAAGTCCCTTCGTCCATACCACCTACACCCCTAACAAAGAATCCAGTGTTTTCCCCCACTCTTGCGCTCTCTCCCTACTTCCTTCTTTCCAAAAATTATGGGCTGGACTGTTAGCTTTTCCATTCTCAGTGGGCAGATATGGCCATTCACACTGCATTTATGAATAGAGAAAAACCCACTAAATCCTTTCAATAATATGGAAAACCACTGGGCTTTTATCATATGACTGACTATGCCTTCTTGCCCTTCATACATGGTTATCTTATTAACTGATCCATCTGTAGGGCCACGGGGCATTGGCATTTGTCTAGCAGTTGAACTCTCCTATATATGTTGTCTCTCCCTAATTAGAATATTGATTTCTTAATAGCAAGGACTGTCTTTTATATTTGCTATTCCAGCACTTAAGACCATCTTTGAAACATAGAAAGCACTTAATACTTTCTCATTCATTGATTAAACATTAAGCACAGAATAACATCAAGTCATCTCCTTAATCCATCTATGCTATTTATAAGATATAGTTGTCTTCATTCACAAATTTTCTTTAACATAGTTGTTTTTCTTTTAAACTGAAAGCAGAGACAAAAGTATCCTTTTTGTTTCTTACTTCATCTTCCATCCTTTCTTTATGTTCTGCTAAATGTTCCAGTTTCTGTTGAGACTGTTTCAAGTCAACATCTAGCATAGAACACTGCTTTTCAATGTGAACAACTCTATTTTCAGCTTTCTCTCGTGCTGCTCTCTCTTCCTTCAGTTTCTTTTCCATTTCTACAAAATAATGGAATACAAGAGACAATTCTGTTATTCCTTATTCAAAATGGTTCAATCAGCATTATATACCTATGACAATATAAAATAGCATTAATAAGTTTTTGTCTAGTTGAGTGTTTTTATAAGTAAATCATTATGTGAAGTACAAAAAAATTATTTAGTACACCATTCCAGACAAAATGTCCCAAAAGTTATCTGTCATTTATCTAGGAGGCAAAAAGCATGCCTATAACATATATTGAAAAAGGTCTTCATTCTACGCCAAAAGAGGAATGTTAGAAATAAGTAGCAGATGAAAAAGAATGATAAGCAAGAATTAATAATCTCTATTTTCCAAGTTGCCTTGTGCAAAACAGATGACCAACAAATGTTTAACATACAAGTGAAAATAAATGTCCTTTCTTATAGCAAATTTAGTTTTTCATATTGTAAGCACAAATCAGGAGGATAAACCTTTCAGGTATGGAGATTACATCAGTGAGAAGGTATGAATTCTTAAGATAATCAAAATATTATATGCAAGGAACAGCAAGTAGACTAGCACTGCTGAACTGCAGAGTTGATGATAGAAAGTAAATTAAAAGTAAACAAAATGTAAAGCTAGTTATGAATGGCTTTAAAGTGTCAAACTGATTATTTTCTATTTAATCCCAAAAACAAGAGTCACTGGAGTTTACTAAACAGAGAGGTGACAATATCAGATTTACAATTCAGACAGTTCAGTTTGGCAGTCAAGATGGGTTACAGTGGAGATGTAAGGTGGGGAGACCAACCGGAAAGATACGGTATTGATATGATATGATAGAAGGATTGTGCCAGTGAGAGGGGAAAGCTCAAAGTTGTTTTAATTTACATTTTTTATTACTAGTGATTTTGGTGCAAACATTTATGTGGTTAATAGTTTGCAATTCTTTCCTTGAAACCTACTTCATCATATCCTTTAACAACTTACCCAATGTGGAATAGATCTTGTTCTTCTTTATTTGTGTTAATTCTCTTTTATCTTGGATATCAGATCCATATCAGACATATATGATCCATCAATTTTTCTTCACTCATTTATGATTTTATTCCAAATGCATTAATTTTGCTCTTAAAAAAGCTATTTTGGATAATCAATATGTGATCTATTTTACCTTTTGTTTTCTTCTCCATCCTCTGTTCTATTAAGAGCTTTCTCCCCCAAACTAGCAAAAAGATAGATAGATAGATAGATAGATAGATAGATAGATAGATATAGATATAGACACAAATATTGTGTTTTCTTTTGTAACATGGCTAATACAGAGATATGTCTTGCATGACTTCATATGTACTATCAATACCAAATTGCTTGCCTTCTCAAAAAGGGGGAGAAGAGTAAAGAATTTGGAACTAAAAATTTTTAATGAATGTTAAATTTTTTACATGCAAGTTGGAAATATTTTATGAAATAAATAAAAATATATTACATATACAAATTTTGTGTGTGTTTGCGTTTAATATTTGTTAGGTAATGGCCAAGAAATTGTGGTATACAATTATAAGAGAATGTCACTGCACTTTAAAAAGAAAAAAAGATAAAAAAAATCCAAAAAGTACTCAAAAGATTTATATTAGCTGATGTAGAGTCAAGAACACAGTACCAGGAAAACAATACACAAAATGATGACAACAATATCATTTACCCCAATACCTAAATTGGAAAATATGTAATTACAATGATCAATTTTGGACCCAGAGAAAACACAAGAAATGTCCTCCTTTTTTTGAAGAGGGTAGGGACAATAGAATTGAAGTTTTACAAAATCTCTCAGAATCAATTATTGTATTGGTTAACTTTGCTGAATTGCTTTCTTTCTTTCTTTTTTTATTCTTTGTAAGGAGAGATGTCTGGGTAGGAGATAGAGAATATAATCAGGAAAAATGGTGTATGAAAAAAAAAAAAAAAAAGCACTTACCACACATTGCAACTGACTTTGCCTCTTCAATAGATTGATGCTTGTCAGTCAAACGGGCTTTAGTCACTTTATGCTCATTTACTTCTTGTTCTAATCTTTGTTGTAATGATTTTAGCTTGTAGTTTAAATCTATTTCCAAATTATTCTTCTCCTGCAATACAACAATAAGAGTCCTATGTAGATATAAAATAAAATTGCCAGACTCCAAACATCAACTATTCTTATGATTAATGATATAAAATACTGATAGCATATTTAATTAGACATTTTCTCCTTCCTTAAAATAACTTCCAATTAGCAATATTAATAACAAAAATCAAGGAAAATTTTTTCCTTTAAACTATAGTATTTTTTTTGTCCTTTGAAATTGTCATCTATATGTGTACAGAAATGTTCCTTAGGGGCTTAAAAACCATCAAGTAGAATCACAGATGGAAACAATGGAATGTCATAATCTGTTGAACTGTTGCAGTTCAATAGGTTTTGGCAAAAAAAAAAAAAAAAAAAAAAAAAAAAAACAAAAAAAAAAACACCAAAAACAAAAAACAAGTAGTCGCAATGAAAAACTTGCTATTCTTCTTGGGATAGGAAAATGATGCACACCCATTAAATAGACACATTATCTCAATCAAACCTAATTCTAATTTCTGGCACTTCTAACTTTAACCAGCTATATTCGCTATTTCTTCTCTCTTCCACTACTCATAGATATGTGGCAAACTCTTTTGGACATCTATAGATTCTATTGAACCTGACGAGGGGAGGAGAGTTAAAACATGTCAAAGGGATAATATACATTGCACTGAGATGGATATGAAGCAGCTGGTTGTTCTTTTTGCTGGAAAATCAGGAAACAATGAAAAACAAACTTTGCAAGATAAGGAAATCCTAAATATTTTTACTTCTGCTTCTTTGTCTCTCTCACACATATACACATACATATATAACTTAATTCCTTACTTGAAGCACTTTTTCTTCCCAATCACATTTAAAAAGCTTGACCAATAAAATATTTCCAAATGACACAAAAACACTTTACATAAATTTTAAATATAAAACAACACATTATTTAATTCTTCCCTTTCACAGATTTAAATATTTACATTTTAGCAAATTAACTACTGTTTAAAACAGTAATATCAAAAATATATTATTCCCCAGTAATGTTTCTCCCAAAACAAAATGAGATTCTTCTTTCCATACCTTTTCTGAGTGATTAAGCATGTCTTGAGCTTCTTTTCTTTCTCCTTCCACTCTTTCAAGATTTTGTTTAAGGTGTTTCACTTCTTCTTGTAAAGATGTAATTCGAGCTAACAAAAAAAAAAGAGTAAAAAAATATTCTAGATAGCTTAAGCGTTACTTTGTTCCTCATCCACACAAATTTGAAGCAGAAAATATCAGGTAAAGTTATTAAGTACATCCATGCACAGACAAATGCAAGGCACTAAAATAAATAAATAAATAAATAAATAAATCAACCAAACTAAAACATTTTATTACATAATAATAGCTTGTCTACTCTTAAAGGCAAATTTCTCTCATAGCTTTTCTGAATCTATTAGTCTGAGATTAACTATGATGTAAATCCCATAAAAACAGTAAGTCACATTTATATAGGGCCTTATGGATATTAAGTCTTTATATATAGCAATCAATCAACAAGCAATTATTAAGTATCTACAATGTGTCAGACTTTGTTGGATTCTGAGGACATAAAGAAAAGTAACTGTTTCCACACCTCTGGGAATTTACAGTCTAGTAGGAGAAGACAACATACATACATATACATATATGTATATATGCATATTTTATAATATATTATACAAGATAATTTGGGGCAAAGGGAGAAGCAGAGATGTCTAGAACTTCCATTACAAGGGTATGGGATAGCTGACACTAAGAAGGAAAATGAAGAGTCATGTTAAAGGCACTCTTCCCTTGTACACTCTTAACAACTGGGAGAGACTTATATTCCATCTTTCCCATTTTTTCCAGATTTTACATTTTGGGGGTATAAATGATAAATAGCCCCTTTAAGAATCCTTTTTTTATGCAATTATCTTATTCTGAGCTATTTCATACATACACACCTCTAAAAATAGAAGTTTATACCATAAATAACAAATTACAATCAGAAACTAAAGACTAGACTTAAACAGAAAAAGAATAAAGCAAGGATTAGGACAATATATGCCCTGGATGAAAAGAGTAGATTATAATTATTTATAATTAAAGGAAACTGATCAATCACAAAATCAAGTTCTTTTTGAAAAGATTGCCACTTTTAAAAGTGATGAAAGAATGCTAAGGTCATTTATCTCATGGATATCCTGTAAGTAAGCATCAAGGCCTATATTATAAAGCCTTTTAGGAAAGTTCTGGGAAGTATTAAATGTCATGAATAACTTTTCTGTAGTTGACCATGAAGTTTGTTAATATCTTTGTCTAATTTAAAGAACATCCTACTTATTTCCCAATTTTCAAATGCTTCCTGCCACATTTTAACTAGTAACATATGTTTTCATCGATATATTTTATGGTCTATAAAATAATTTCCTTAAAGCTCTGTGCACTAGATAGTTCTCCATTTTGCAGGGTTGAACAATAAAGGTTCAGAAAGATCAAGCTCTTTATTAATAGTAAATCTTAGAAATGGGCGATGAACTTAGGTTTTTCTGACTTTGGAATTTTTGGAAACAGGTCTCTTCCTACCACATTGTTACTACTAAAAAGCAAAGTCAACAGGCTATATCTAAGCTTTATATTATGCATCATAAGTAACATAACAAAATTATGTTACTCTTTGGGGATAACTGATTGTACATATATATTCAAAATTCTGTTATCTAAAAAAAATCAGCCTCCAATAAGAGGTACTGAGTAGGAAGAAAAGAATACTCTTGGCTTTTGATACACAGTTAATACTTCTGATCAGTTCCAATATAATACAAAATGACTTCATAAATGATTGTTGTGATCATTTAAAGGTATTATACATCATGCTGTGATAGAATAAGGAATGCCCTACTTTTTTTTTTACTTCTATAATCACATGAATTAAATTTATAATTATTAAATAGCTAGAAGGTGGCACTTTGTTAGGCATTTTGGCAGTAAAAAGTTGACACCTATTTTCTGTTACCCTGGCATCTTTCTCCATAGAACTAGAGTTTAATAAGTACCAAATGTAACTTTTAAGGCTTACTTATGGTATCTACACCATGATTAAAAAATCAAACTTCTCTTTTTTCCTGTGTGTTGTTTCTCTACTGCCATATTTATCTATTCTGTCAAGTCACAACTGCCATAAAAGAACAAAGTAGCTTAGTCAAACAAAGTCAGGTATATCTGAGGGTGTTTGTTTCCATTCCTAAAGTAACACACTTGTAGGCTTTATCTTCCTTTGTCCCTGTAAACTCACACAGAACTTCATTAATACCTTTAGTATAAACACCTTCCAAATATTAGCATTTTTGTACAAAGAGTATCCTTCAACATTCAGATTCTCTCTCTCTCTCTCTTTTTTTTTTTTGGCTGAGGCAACTGGGGTTAAGTGACTTGCCCAGGGTCATACAGCTAGGAGGTGATAAGTACTTAAAACCAGAAATGAACTCAGGTCTTCCTGACTTCAGGGCTGGTGCTCTATCCACTGCACCACCTAACTGCCCCTCAGGTTTTCATTCTTACAGATATAATGTAGGGCATAAAGTCATTCCCAGTCCTTATTCCCTAGGTGGGGAATATGCCTTAGTGATACACTATAGTTCCTGATTCTAATCTCATTGAGTGTAAGTCTTATTTGATTCTAAGAAATCACAAAATTTCTGATTTACAGTTTCCTCATCTGTAAAGAAATGAATTTTTCCAATTGTCTACCTTTTGGGTTTTATATATCCTAATAAGAATAAAAGGGTACTTATACTTCCTGTGCTTCAGGTAACTTTTAAAAATTTATTAAATTTTACTTTAAAAACTACTAAAAACTGCAATCTGCTTTGGTAGAGAGAATTACAATACCAACAATTCCTCCAAGCTGATAAAGGTCAAAGACTCTTTGTGAATTTAAAAAGTATAAACCAAATAAAGAATTGTTACTTTTTAAAGTAGTAAAACTGTACACTCTTTTGGTTTCACCAAATTACTTGAATTTATACTTTCCTTGAACATTTTACCTTGAAGATCTCCAATCATCTCTGATCCATGACTTCGGTCTCTTCTTTCAGCTTCTAATGCAGCCTGAAGCTGGTAATAATCCTTGTCCACTTGTGATTTGGTTGTCTCTAAAATTCTGTTTCGCTCTTGCAATTCTCTGTTTAGGGACTCTAACTGACTTACTGATTTGCTCAATTCTGTGTGGCTCTTTCTTAATCTTGCTGCTGTGTCTGATTCTGTCCTCAATAAGTCATTGGCTTCTTTTAGCTGTTAGAAAAAAGACAAATGGATCTTTGGCTAAAGTTCAATCAGAACCATAAAACTGTAATTAAAAGCACAAGACATCCTCTCCCCCCAAAAAAAGAATTTGATTGTTTAAAAAAAAGCCTTACTTGCTTCTGTAACTGTGCCATCTTCTCATTTGTAAGCTGCGAATTCTGACTAATTTTCTTCAGGTCATCCAATTGGTCTTTTAATGTAGAAACTAGAAAAAAAATAAATGAACATAATATTTTAAAATTTCTCTTAGAAATATAATATTAATTCTTTTTTTTTAGGTAAATTAGTACTTTTATTTTTTATTAAAGCTTTTGATTTTCAAAACATATACATGGATAATTTTCCAACATTAACCTTTGCAAAACCTTCTGTTCCAATTTAATAATGTTAATTCTTTAAAAAAGATAAGAAAATACTCCTAGATTACAAATTCATCCACATTATTATCTTCTATCAAGTCCTTAGGCCAAAGGATCTTCATTTCACAGTATAAAACTAAGAGCTAAATCCTACTTATGCTGCTACAGTATACATTTTATCATCTAAACATTTTTAACCATTAATAGTCACAAATCTTCCTAAACTTATATAGTTTTCTCAAATTTTAAAAATTAGAACAGAACTATATAAATTTTGTTAAATTTCTCAATGAGTACTTGTTAACTGCCTACAATGTGCTAAAGCACTCCTTGCTGAAAGAGCAGACTTTTTTTGTAAACAATTCATACTAGACATCTTTTGGAACCAGGACCTTATTACAAGGGATATCTTCATGTAAAACAGTCTCATGACAGAGAATTTCAACCACACTGCCACTTACCTTCGTTTTCAACATTCCGTCTCTTCTCATTCTCCTGTTCTATTTTTCTTTGGTACTCATTAACTCTGTGTTGCAGCAACATTTTCTCTTTCTCAATCTGAGACACTGTGGATTCTAAATTTTTTCTTTGATTTCCCTGAAATAGGAAGTATTAATAGATTTCTTACTTTAATGCTATTCTTACTTCAAAATGTTTCTGAAAATAGCCTTAGAAAATAAAATCTTTTAAGGATTATAAGACATTAAGAGGCCAAAGAGAAAAGTTTGATTTTGTTCATTTCTTTTTTACATATGAAAAAGAACTTTAGAATAAACAAAACTTTGTAACAATGAGATGCCTATTTTCCTCATAAAACAATCTCATAATAAGAAATAAAACCTGCTGGAAATACTGTCATTATAGAGGGAAAACTTAATTTTTTTTTGTATTTTTCTTGAATTTAAAAGAATATGGAAATATATAATAGTTAATATTATAGGTCTATAGAGAACACAAGATTAACATAAAAACATGAAAAATACATTGTCTTTTTCTGCTCACAAAGTGTCGTCTGGCACATTAAATTTAAAAGAAACATTATTCAAGACAATGATTCCAAATTTACTACATGAATAAAAAAGCAAATTAAACTAGTAACTTATTTCTCAAAATTTGTTACAAAATGAACTAAAAACTGCTAAATTTTAATTCATTGAGCATCTTAGGTGTCTTTACCAATTACTAAGAAGCAGACAAAAACTTGATAATTGGAACAGAAATCAAAATAAAAATAAAACTATATTATATTTTTACTATATTTATATTATATATTATATTTTTATGATATTTTCTGTATTCACTGCCTCATAACTCACATGCAAAAAACTTCAAAAGAAAAAAGAAAAATATTCAATATAATTTTTCTATCTCTTTATTTTATATAGATATATCTTTTATACATTTTTTAATCTCATCAGTTTTATGTTCTGAGCTATCCCTACTAGTAATCTGTTCTAAAGAATAATCTTATAATAAACTTCTGACATCTGAAAATGTACATGCATTGAGACATTCTACTTCTGTACATGTTTGCATATTTCTTGATGTTATTTTTATCAGACCAATTCCTTTCACAAACAGAACTTGAGGAACCTCAAGCAGTTTTGGAAAGCATAAAGAATGAAAGACTGACAGACAAGGTATTTGAGTAGCAGGAAGCTGTATATAACATGCTTCTCTCCCTCAATCTCCTGTACCTGACTCATCTCTTCTAAACAGACCTAGAAAGTACACCACACTGAAACCTGATGGGGAAAATCCAAGGGAGAAAAAAAATCATAATGAGTACTTTTTCCGATCAAAATTGGTACAGGGAAACAAAGATCTAAAGCACACTGGAGATAGGGTCTGGCCAGGAGCAGCAAAAGACCCAGGGAAAGGTTGCGTACTAGGACAAAAGAAAATCTCAGACTCATATCTAGATATTTCAATGAAAGCAAGTACCAATTGGTAGTTCTATTTTTCTGGGTCACAGATCCAGGAAGGTAGCATTTTGATTAGGCACAGTAGAAAGCACTATTGAATAGTAAGTACACTGAGAATGAACAAATTTAGAAGCAAACAGCAATTGTACAGAAAGAATCTATGTTCTAGCTTTTAAGCCAGTCTAGAAGCCTGCAGAAAGGCAGGAATCTCAGGCCAAAAAAAAGCTGACACTCTGTCAACTCTGAAGCAGCAGTTTTCCAGATGGCTGACAGAGATTGAGCCTAGTGACAGTCTAGTGTTGCTCAGATCCAAGTCCAAGCCAGGAATTTACAGAGTTCAGACCAAGAATGACAGCAATCTGTATCAGAACATTTAGAGAACAGTGACAGCTTTCAGGAATCTGCTCTGGCATGAACTGTCCCCACAGACCCTAGAACAACACACATCTTAATATCTCAAGAAAGCAATAGTAAGACCAGCTCTCCACATATTCCCCCCATGAATGCATGGACCTAATACCAAGTCCAAAGTCAGAAAACAGGCTGAAAGAATGATAGGGATGCTTGAGACACAAATCCAGGAAAAAAAAAAAAAAAAGAGTGAAAGCCTCAGGGGGAAAAAAAAAATTTAGCCTGGGCACAAATTTGATTACAATTCCTAAAGGAAATGAAGAGCTTAAAAAAAAAAAAGTTTTAAAATGTACCTTTTTTTTTTTTTTAAATCAATGAAATCGAACACTATAGGGAAAAAAAAAAAAAAAGGAAAAATAAATGAGAACCACAGAAGAATTACAAAGGGAATTAAAAACTTAGTATGAGAGGCACAAAATCTTGCCCAAATAAATTCTATGAACACTGTTGTTCAGTTATTTCAGTTGTGTCCAACTCTTCTTGACTCCATTGGATATTCTTGGCAGAGATAGTAGAGTGCTTTGCCATTTCCTTCTCCAGCTCACTTTATAGATGAGGAACTAAGGCAAACAGGGTAAAGTGACTTGCCTAGGGACACAAAGCCATGAAGTATATAAGGCTACATTTGAATTCTGAAAATGAGTCTTCCTGACTCTAAGCTAAGCATAGTACTCTCCACTGCATTACTTAGCTGCCACTGAAAATTAATGTGGACCAAACAAAAGCCAATGACTTCACAGGATGACAAGAATTATTAAAATAAAGCCGAAAGACTAAAAAATTTGAATGTGTCATATGACAAAAATAACTGACCTGGAAAACATATCCAACAAATTTTTTTTTAAAAAGAAAATTATCTATGCACATGTTTTGAAAACAAAAACTTAAAAAAAAAATCATTGGACTAGCTGAATATTGTTTAAAAAAAAAAAAAAAAAAAAAAAGGGAGGGGGAGGTAGCTAGGTGGTGCAATGGATAGAGCACCTGAAGTCAGGAGGACCAGAGTTCAAATCTGGCCTCAGACACTTAACACTTCTAAGCTGTATGACCCTGGGCAAGTCACTTAACCCCAGTTATCTCAGGGGGAAAAAAAAAAAAAAAAAAAAAAGGAACTCAAAGGAACATTACAGCCAAAACCCAGGTCAAAGAAGAAAATATCACAAGTACCCAGAAAAAAGGAATTCAATAGTCAAGGAAGAGTAGTTAGAATTATACGATTTAGCAATCAGCTCTCTGAAAAATGAAGGGCTTGGAAAATGTTATTTCACAAAACAAATGATATAGAACTTGAAATCAAAAACATTACCTCACTCAGCAAAAATAAGAAAAGTAAAACTTAAATCAAACAGAGAATCTGCAAGCATTCCTTAAGACCAGAGCTGTGTAGAAATTAGGAAAGATGGGATGACAGAGAGAGCATCTGACACTTGAACCTCATTTTCCTCTGGAAGTACTGATCTACGCACATTTTACACACACACAAACATGTTTAACATATACTGTCATCTAGGGGAGGGCATGGTGGGAAGAAAGAAAAAAAAACTCGGAATTCAAGGTTTTGCAAGGGTGAATGTTGAAAATTATCTGTGCATACGTTTTGAACATAAAAAGCTTTAATAAAATTTAAAAAAAAACTATAAATACCTTTCCTTAGGATTAACTTCTCCTTAACTTCTTTGTAAGTCTTCCCCTCATCCCCGACTCCTTTTCCAATATCAAATGCAAAGAGTATTGATTATTCTGTGGTCTAGCTGGTTGAAATAACTTATCATTGCTTCACGTACCACATCTTAAATCAGGGGTTCTCAAACTACGGCCCATGGGCCAGATGCGGCCCACTGGGTTATGGCAAATGGGCTGAATGGCAGAGACAGAGTGTGAGTTTTTGTTTTTACTATAGTCTGGCCCTCCAACAGTCTGAGGGACAGTGAACTGGCCCCCTATTTAAAAAGTTTGAGGACCACTGTCTTAAATCATGGAGATAAGTAGGATAAATGCACTACTATTAAAATTCTTAAAGATATTTAATTATTATTTTTTCCTGAACAAGCCTATTAAATAAACAATATTGTTCCTCTCCATCAAATCCTACTATCTCAGAATTTCTACATCATGATTTTATTCTTTGCATCCTCTTATTTTTGTTGTTTCTAAAAATAAAAAAAATTTTTTTATTAAAACTTTATATTTTCAAAAACACATGCATGGATAATTTTCAACTTTTAAACCTTGTGTTCCACCTTCCCCTTTCCCCCACCTCCTCTCCTAGATGGCAAGTAATTCAATATATGTTAAACATGGTAAAATATATATGTTCAATACAACATGCATACATATTTATACAATTATCTTGCTGCACAAGAAAAATCAAATCGAAGGGGAAAAGAATGAGAAAAAAATAAAATGCAAGCAAACCAGAACAAAGAGTGAAAATGCTATGTTGTGATCCACACTCAGTTCCCATAGTCCTCTCTTTGGCTATAGATGGCTCCCTTCATCACAAAATTACTGGAACTGGCCTCAATCATCTCATTGTTGAAAAGAGTCACAGTCCACCAAAATTGATCATTGTATTATCTTGGTGCCCTGTACAATGATCTCTTGGTTCTGCTCATTTCACTTAGCATCAATTAATTTTAAGTCTCTCCAGGCCTCTCTGAAGTCATCGAAAATATTTTATAACTTCTTTTGTTCTAAAGATTTTTGTTCAACTTAATATTAAGAGGCAATAGGAAGGCCCTATGATACATGTCTTTTTGCAGTAACAGTTGGACAGGTATGCAGAATGAATTATCTCACTGACTTTATGTGTCAGGTCCTAGGAAAGAAGTCATAATTTCTTTCCCACTCCAATTTTTTAAGAAGAGATTCTCTTATTCTTATTCCCTTATTCTGAATAATCAGGAAAAGTTCTTTGATTCTAATCTTTATCAGAAAAAAACTGATGTTTCTGAAAGTGTTAATCCAACTCTCTTGAGGCCTAGTAAGGACAGGAAAACAGCTACCAAATTGTGGAATAAAAGTCAACAAGAAGCAGCCTACAATAAAAGACTTTTTTTCTTCTGTGAAAAATGACAGTTGGCCTTTAGAAATAGAAATGTATTTCACTCTTATATTTGACAGTTATGCCACAAGAACTAAAAATCTGATACATGACAGACATAACTTTTATTCAGCATTATAAAAATATTATTATTAGAAAGCTCAGATTTCCATGGAATAAAAACGCTGGAAAAAAGGCAGCTTGGTGTAGTGAACAAGGAAATGGCTTAGCCTAGAATGAAGAAGACTTGGTTCAAAATCGCTGCTCAGACATATTAAGATATGTGACTTGAGGCAAGAAATAGAAACCTCCGCACAACTCTTAATTTTAAGATTCACTGCTCTGCATTGGAAGATGAAGCTTCCAATAGATATCAAATAATGGATATAGATTTTGCCAATAGGTGATGAAGGATGAATTACATTGGCGTTAGTGTGAATGGAAGGGAGAGGAAAGAAATGAGAGATTTTTGAAGTAGAATGAATAAATGATATAATATGTAGAGTGAGAAAGAATGAAAATGAATAGCTGACATTTCAAACATAGGTGACCAAAAAGATGATGGCATAAGGGAAGGTTGAAAGGGAATTATGGACATGTTAAGTCTAAGAGATTTATGGCACATGCAATTTAAAATACCTATCAGGCCAACAGATGCTAACAGAAAAACCTTACAACACTGGAATTGATATGAGAATGAAGTCAAAATAGATAAATGTTTTAAAAGAGAAACAAATACAAAAAACCCCATTATGCACAGCCACTAATGGTAGCTAGATAGTACAGTGGATAGTGCGTCAAACCGTAGTCAAGAAGACCTGAGTTCAAATTTGTCTTCAGACACTACCTAGAATCCCAGATGAGCCACTTAACTGTTTGCCTCAGTTTTCTCTATTTTTGCCAAGAAAACTCAAATGGGGTCATGAAAAATTGGACATGGGGGCAGGTAGATGGCGCAGTGGATAGAGCACCAGCCCTGAATTCAGGAGGACCCGAGTTCAAATCTTGTCTCAGACACTTAACACTTCCTAGCTGTGTGACCCTGGGCAAGTCACTTAACCCCAGCCTCAAGGGGAAAAAAAAAAGAAAAATTGGACATGAATAAAATAACATAAAAATTGCTTTTTGTGTGTGTGTTTCTTAAAGGCAGTCTATTAGAATGTTTAATTACAAATTGAAAAACTGTAGGCTTAGTTGTATTGACTTATAAATTTATAACAAGTGGCAATTAACACTACTTTTTCCTGCAACCCAATTATTTTAGCTGCATGTCCACAGTGAACCTAAATAATAATAAAAACTTTCCCATTTAAAAATACTTAAACTCATATTTATGGTATTATTTTCTTCCTATCTTACTCCTCTTTTGCATTTCCTAGATTAAAGTCTGCTCTACCATACCTACCATATACTTTTCACTACTATTACCATTACTATTGAGAGGGAGCAGGAAATGGTAGATTTAAGTTTCAGATTCAAACTGGTTAGAATACTAACTCAAATATTTGGTACCTGTGACATGCAAATTAAGTAACCATTCAGAACCTCAGTTTCTTCACCTATAAAATGTAACATGTATACTACATAACTCACAGGTTTATCTATAATAAAGTGCTCTGCAAATATTAAAATGCTCTAGAAACAAGTTATTAATATTTTGATTGCTACTCTGATGGTTATTTGATCTTAACATCTCCAAACTCGGAAAACATAGTGTACTCATTCCTTCATATTCTGCTCCTTCACAGAAAGTCTTACCATATATATGGGGGAATCTTCCTCTAGATTTTCTGATACTGCATATAGATACAGAAGAAGTAGAGTCAGTTATCCTATTAGTTATCCCTTGATCTCACTACAAAAACAGCTTCTCTCTTTTTCTAGTAATACAGCTCTACTGAGGTATCCTTTATATCACTTTTCTTAGGTGATTTTTTTACTGTTAAGATATTATGCTTCCAATTTGAAACTATGCTCAAAGGGCTATCGAACTATGCATACCCTTTGATCCCATAGTATCTTCACTTGATCTGGATCCCAGAAAAATCATTAAAAAAGGGAAAGGACCCACATGTGCAAAAATGTTTATAGTAGCTCTTTTTTTTTTTAGCGGCAAGGAACTGGAAACTGAATGGATGCCCATAAATTGGAGAATGGCTGAATAAGTTATAGTATGTGAATGTAAGAGAATATCATTGTTCTATAAAAAATAATAAGCAGGCTGATTTCCATAAAGCCTGGAAAGACTTACATGAACTGGGTTATTAGGAGGATTCTGGGAAGATGGTGGAATGAGTCAGTAAATTTCAAGTTCTTTATATTTCTCCCACAAACAGAACACATTTGAAACTTAGGGCCAACATAGACTGGTGAAAAACCAAGAAGACTTGGGGTAGAAAGAGGGTCCGACTGATACAACCCAAAAAGATTCAAAGAAAGACACCAGGTCAGGAATACTATGAAGGGCTAACATCTTCAGGATAGATCCACAGAAATAGTAAGTAGAGATCCCTGGAGCAAACTGGACTATGTGTATGAAGTTGCTGGTCTGAGTCCAGGAAAACTGAGTGAACCCCAGCTGATTAGCAATGCCAGGCCCAGCTGTGCTGCAGGGATATAGCTTTTGGTGAGAAGGAGCCAGAACATCTAGTGAATGCAGAAATGGGGCAGGGATGCTGCTGCTTGTGGGCACTTGCAGGAGGGTGAAGCTCTTGGTTTACAATTTCAGGTCAGAGGCGAGAGCTGAAGCTAGAGGCACCATCCCCATCCCCCACAAACAATTACTTCACATTGAAAAGAAAAAAAGAACTGGTAAAGATAAAGGAATGTCACCACAGAAACATATTATGGGAACATAACATTCATATATCACAACTTATTCAGCCACGTTCCAATTGATGGGAATCCAATCAATTTCCAGTTTCTGGCCACTACAAAAAGAGCTACCACAAACATTTTTTACATATGTGGGTCCCTTTCCCTTCTTTAAGATCTCTTTGGGATACAAGCCCAGTAGAAATACTGCTGGGTCAAAGGGTATGCACATTTTAATAACTTTTTGGGTATAGTTCCAAATTGCTCTCCAGAATGATTGGATTCTTTCACAATTCAACCAACAATGCATCAGTTTCCCTGTTTTCCCACATCCCCTCCAACATTTATCATTATTTGTTCCTGTCATCTTAGCCAATCTGACAGGTGTGTAGTGGTATCTTAGAATTGTCTTAATTTGCACCAAAAGAGATTTTAAAAAAATAAAAATAAAAAAAGGAAATTTCCCTATATGTCCAAAAATGTAGTAGCTTTTTTCTGATGTTTCTGAACAAACGGTAGTATGTTATGATGGAATGCTACTGTGATGTAAGAAAGATCAAAATGCTTTCAGAAAAACCTGGAAAGACTTTCATGAGCTCATACAAATTGAAATGTACTGTGGACAAAGGAATAGCAACTTTAAGATAATCAGCTATGAATGACTTTATTATTCTCTGCAATATAATGATCCAAGTCCTTATTTCTGAAGGACTTATGACGAAAAATGCTATCCATACACAGAGAAAGAATTATATCTGAACACAGATCAAAGCACACGTTTTAAAAATTCTTTTTCTTGAGGTTTTTTTTTCTTTTCTTTTTTTTGGGGGTGGGGTGGGAGAGAGAGGAATCTGTTTCTTTTTCCCCCCACAATTTGATTTTTATTAAACTGTTTTGCATAATTTCACACGTGCTTTTTCAATGGGGATTGAGAAAAGAGGGAAGGAGGAAAGGAGAGACTCTGGAACTCAAGTTTTTTTTTTTTTCTTTTTTCTTTTTTTAGGCTGGGGTTAAGTGACTTGCCCAGGGTCACACAGCTAGGAAGTGTTAAGTGTCTGAGACTGGATTTGGAACTCAAGTTTTAAAAACAAATATTAAAAAATTATTTTACATGCAAATGGGAAAAAATAGAACTAATAAGTAATGGGGAAAAAAAGAATAAACTGAACAAATAATTTTCACTAAATAATCAATTCCAATATCACATAAAAAAAAATAATCCCCCAAATTGGAAAAGATGAGGTGCTACTAAATTTTTACCATGACACAAACATGGTCTTGACAATCAAATCAGATTTGACAGTCAAACAAAGAAAATCAAAACACAACTTCCTCAAATCATGAAGACAGAAAAATTCTAATAAAATATTAACAAAGAGTATATAGCAAAAAGATCTAATGGAATAATCAGATTACTTTCACTGCAGGAATAGTCTAATTTATAAAAACAAAAAATTTTTAAATGGAATAATAGCTTTAGTAAAGTTATAGAATACAAAATAAATCCACAAAAATCAATAGCATTTCCATTAATCATCAACCAAATTCAGTGGGCAGAAAATGAAAATGATGTTCATACAATATCTGGTCTCCCTACCCTTCTTATGTGTTTATATGCTATTTTTGCATATCTCAACTATGAGATTTGTTAAGTTCTATTCCCTTCTTCCTAATTTCTTTCCAGTTTAGCCAATTTCCCTATTTCTTCTCTTATGACCATCAAAAGAGAATGAAACTATCCTTAATATTTGTTTGTCCTATTTTAATTCCATTTTAGAACATTAAGATTCCAAGTGTATTTCTTTTCTTCCCATTAGAATGAAAGTATTTTATTACTGTTTAAACCCTTCCAAATACATTCATTTTGGAGTATTTAATAAACATTTCCTTCAAAAGTTTTAATTATTAAATTTTAGTTTATTTTCATTTCTAAATTCTCTCTCCTCCCACTAAATCTGTAATTTTGATTTTTTCCTCAATTGTAGCCATGTTTACCTATTCAGCTGAAATATATACATAATGCTGAAATTTCAAAGTATTCTAAAAATGAAAGCATACAACACAATGACCAAACAGAATTCTATTGTACCAATAACAGAAAATGTGAACTCATCTTCTGACAAAAGTTAGTCTATATGTAGAACAAGAAATGCATTTTTGGACATGGCTAATGGAAGAATTTATTTATTTCCTTGACTTTGTGACAAATTTGTTATGAGGTTTATTTTTTTCCAGAAGAGAAGAAAAAAAAAAAATTTTTTTTGGGGGGGGGAAGAAATGAAGTAGTCAGGGAACTAAAATGACACTAAATATTCACTTCAAACTTCATCATAAGCCACCTTTCTATTTAGCATTTCAATATGAGGCTTTAGCTTAAATGTTGCTAAAGATACCAAAGCAAATTTTCACATTTAAAAATTAGTATACTAAAACTTACCTCTTCATCCAATTCTTTCATTATCTTGTCTAGTTTTATGTTTGAGGTTCTATAAAACACAATTAAGTACAATGAAAATACAATCCCTTCTTCATTATTTGGAAACTCATTATCAACATCTCTGTTTACTCTTGGAATTTACATTTTGGCTATTTCATTGATCATTATCACTTTGATTAAAGATTAGGCAAGGGAAAAACAAATGATAAATTTCAATACTGCCAAGATTGAGGTTTTAGGACTACTTTTGCATTTTACATTAACAATAAGATCCTGTTCTGCAAAAACATGGATCTTATTTTAATCTATGGTTATTTCACTCAAGAAACATTTATAGGTCTTTGAGTCTCTGACTATTTAGTGTTGTTTTTTTTTTTAAATGCTAAAATTTTCTGTCTTCTTAAGTATGAATGCTTTCCTTTATACTATTTACATTATACTATTTATAATAACTTAATTATAAAGAAAAGCATTAATTCCATTGAAAATCACAATAGAGAAAAAGGGTGTTTTAACAGCACAGCTACATGAGGAATTATATTTAAACCCAATTTTAAATTGATATTGTTTATTTTTACAAAAACAACCATTTCTTTAAATTTGCTCCTTCAGTCTCCCAACCAACACTAAACAGTCAATTAAAACACTGTATTAAATGTCATGTATATCATGCAATGTAGTTCATGTAGATCATTTTAAAAGATTATGCTAAGGAAAAGAAACAATATTTCAAATCTTTGGGAGAATATATCTATCATTAATTCCAAAATAGATAAATATTAATTTCTACTTCTTATATAGACATTTTCAGAGAATATATTCACAGTAGCAACATTTTAATATTCATTTCATAACTTTAAATTGATTATAAATATTTGATGATCCCTAATGTATTTAAGGAGCACAGACAGACTTTGAAATAAGCATCTTGTATATAATTTGAAGTCTGTAAGATACGTTATTCAAGTTCAGTCTCACCTGCACTTCTGCTCCATTTCATCTTTTAGCTGTATTTCATTATGCAGTTGTTCTTCCAGCTTATAGATTGTATTTTGCAAACTTTCCTGCTTTAAAAAAATAACATAACATTCATTTTTTTTTAAACCAAAAAATCCCCAGTATTCTAGGAACAATGAACCAAATTTGTAAAAGTAAATACTATGTGGAGGTTCATTTTTACATTACGTTTTTCCTGCCTCTTATTTTGCTTGTTACTTATTAAATTTCACTGTTTGTAGTTCTGCTGGAGGGTTATTGAAACAGAAAAACTGAAATTCAAATAAAATTCCCAACTTTATAAAAATAATTTGTGAAGGAGTAGTTGGAATTAAAAGCACAGTGAAACTAATAAACGAGTGAAACCTTAAACTCCAGTGAGTTTATTTAAAAATCTGATATTTAAGTAAATGTAGTTATTATATGTATTTTGTGACTTGTAGTGAAATATACATTTATTATGTAAAAAGACCAGATTAACCTAAATTGGGAACCAAATTTGTTCCTGTCTGCAAGAAGAAAAAATGAGCACATGTTCATTCACCAAGATTATTATCCCATTACAAAGGTAGTTAGAAAAGCTAAAGATTATGGGTATAAGCAATTATATCAACAATATGTAATAAGTTCCAGAGGAATTCGTTTGGTTTTATGATGTTTACTCTTAATCACCTTTAACAAAGCTCTGTCAAAATGCTTTGAATCTAGATACTAGATAAAGGGCTGTTAAGCCCAATATCCAATGGTGCACTTTATTTCAAGAAAAGATTCTGGTAACTTTATTTCAACGTAATTAACTTCCTTTGTAATCCTAATGTATATTTTATGCAATGAAATAATCTTAAAAACTCTAAGAAGGAATCCATAAGGCTTCACCAGACTTCCAAAGGAGTTCATAATTCTAAAAAAATTAAGAACCTCTATAGCTTTCAATGAATGTAAGGAAAAAATTGCCAAGGAACACTTATACTCACTGATAGTATAGAATGGTATTCAAATAAACCTACAGAAAATTTCAATTAAGGAACACTTTACAAGGGTGTGTGTGTGTATATGTGTTTTACAAAGGTGCTTCCTGGGCCACATATTGGCAAGAAGCTCAGGCAGTCCCTTTTTTTCTTCAATCTCCACTTATACTACAGGACCCAAAGAGTAGAGCCCAAGTGGGAAGCAAGTGGGCTGACAACAAAAAAACTAAAGATCTCCTTTGGTAGGTAATATTGTATCCATTATGTAATGGCACAATCTTCCTTTCAGTTACTGTAAGAAAAATATGCACAAACAGGAAGTATAAAATAAAATTCTCTAAAGACTTGAGAAAATACATTTCTCTCCTTTGTCTGCAGAGGGACAGAAGTGTGGGGATAAAATACTGCCTATGCTATATCAATGATGGTGTTTTGATGAAATTTTTTGGGGGGGCTACGAAGCATGGCTCACTGGGGAGGAGAAGGAGAAGGAATATATGTTGGTTGAAATGACTGCAATGTAAAGACAAGTATCAATAAAACATTTAAAATTACTCTTTAGGTTTAGGGAAGATTACACTGAAAAATACTAGACAGTTTGGCAATCTGGTATCCAGAATTGGTCAAGCTCTGCATTAAGACCACAATACCTTTTGCAATTTAAAATAAAATTTGAAAATTATTATTCTCCCAATATGAAAAACTGAAACTCATTTTCAAAAAAATATTTTTAATTAAATTGCAGCAGCATCTATGCCCTCAAGGAATTTACTTTTTATAAGAGAGAAACAACACAAAAATCAGTTAGTGCACACGTGATAACTTTAAGGAAAAAAATACTAAAAACTACGGTAAATCAGAGAGATTATGGTTAACATTTATATACTGCTTTAAGTATATAAATGCAAAAAATTAATATTTACACATATATACACACAAATAAAATCTCCTTTGATAATCATAACATTGTTTAAGAGTCAGCTATTATGATCTTCATCCTATAGATGAATAAACTGAAGCTGAGAGTTGAAGTGACTAGCTCAATTTAAGAAGTGTAAGTTGAGAAATACACTGTTGAAGTCAACAAGGGACAAAGCAGCTCAAAAAATATTTAAAATTATAGTACACCTTTCACTTTATAAGGAGAAAGTAGCTATCTAATCCTTCCTTCTGTAGATGCAAGATATTTTAAATTCTACACTTCCTAAAGAGAGCTTCTAGTTTGCTTTGTTACCAATTACTATGTTATTAAATGTTTTATTATATGTGGAAGGAAAAACGGTGCCCTGCACCATACAGGTTCTAACTCCAAATCTGTCAATATTATCTAACTACCCTTACACAAGCCACTTACCTTCTCTAGACCTTTCAGTTTACTCATCTGAAAAAGGGGGTAGACAAGGTGATCTCTAAGGACTTTCCCAATGTTATGATAATTTTATATTCAGAGTTAACAGTAAATTAAGAGTTAGACCTTTTATGCTTTTTGGGGGGTTCTACCACCCCTGTCAATTCATTTTTGGATGAAAAATTCCAAGGGGAAAAATTATATATTTCAACATGGTTGAGAAAGAATATTTTATCTCTCACCAGTTAATAAACATTATTATTGACAAGAGTTTGATAAGTTGTAAGGCTCCCAATGTAACAGTAACAAAGTGTAACAGTAACAAAAAGAATACTGGACTTTCCTCAATTTAAGTATAATTCACATATCAGATGCCTCTGAAAAATACTACTTAACAAAAAGAATTACAATTTACACTTTATTCACATTCAATCATACTTAAACCATATAATATTTCCTACTTCCACCCAAAACCTTAGTCAACTAATAATCATCATGAGAAAATACATACCAAACTTTTGTCTATATTGGAGGTGGTTCTATTATCATTGGGATTGGCTGAAGATACAGATAAATATCTAGTGGAGAAGAGTGGAAAAAAGGTTTTAAATGTTATTTTAAAAACCAATATCAGTGATCAAGAATTGAATCTACCACATATGCTAAAGATACACACACACAAAAGAATACATAAATAAAAAATTAAAACATAAGAATACCCTATTTACTGGAGTCCCCAAAGTTAAAAAAAAAGTCTTATTTGGAATGGACAATATATACTGATTACCTTTCCTCAATTCCTGACCATCTGCTGCCTATCATTCTCAATCATTTTCTTCAAGATCCCAATTTTGAGCATTATCCTCTGACTCTCCCAGCTCTGATTGTTGAATTTTTACCTTTATTTCACCCAGAAATGGGCTTTCATATAAATTTTCAATCATCTCCTCAACATGCCACCATGTGTTGCTTCTGGAATCTAGTTCCTTTTATGTGTTGCCTTCTTTATGGAATAATAAGCTCCTTGAAAGCAGGGACTGTCTCATATGCTTGGATTTCTATTGCCAGAGCTTAGCACAATAGTAATCCCTTAATAATAAATGCTTTATCAATCTACTGTCATTCAGTAAAATAAGATAAAGGGGTATGGAACTTGAAATGTTAACCTCAAACTAGTCAGAATATCAAAAATTTTGGAAAAAATAATAAAACAAAAGTTTCTGGGCGACTGGAAGAATCAAGCAAAAGGTTAAAGTCTAAATGTTGATATAATACAATGCCACTTCAAGTACACAAAGACATATATAAAGAGAATGGAATAGCTCTGAGAGAGGACATAGGAAATATTAAAGTAGAATATAACAGGTATTCAGACAACAGTCTGATACAAAATGGAATATTTATAATATGCTTTTTAAGCATAGTCTTCTTCAATTCTTAAGATTATATGAAATAGTTTTATCTCAGCCTCTCTCAAGAATTAACAAGTGGGGAAAAAAGTTTTAAATACAGTTATGGAAAATGTAAAGAAAGTTACAAGCATAAGTTTTCTCCTCCCTTTTCCAAAATGATTTTTTTTCTCTCATCTTCTTTTGTCCATTTAATAGAGTCTTTTGGAGAAGAATAGAATAATTAGTAATTCCAGAAGATAAAGGAAATGAAAAACAATCAAACTTTCTCCCTGAGTGCTAGTCATAGTTTTCACTATGAAAGCTGAGTCATAATTCAATAGTAAAAGTTGTTTCAACTTGATTAGACCATATTTGACTTTTGTAATCTTCTATTTCACTTCAGAGAGAAGGCGATTTAAAAAATAAACTTCATGGTGTTGATAGGTCTGATCAACATAGGGAAACTTTACTGTGTGAACATTTACAATGTTGTTCAATACAATATAAATACAAAATACAACAACAAATCAAATAAGACAATGCTATCAATCACTTAATATATATTTTTGTAAAGATCTTTTATATTTATATAACAGAGATATTTTTAGATATCAGAAAGAGACTGGGCTTGTTACAGAAAACTGCTAGGTAAGAAAACTTCTATTAATGTAGTTTGGGATCTTTTCTGTGATCATAAATCTCTCATCTTTTAATTATAAAGCTGAAATTTGAAGCCCAAATTTAATCTAATTTCATCATTTTAAAATTGATACAAAATACCAGCCTGCAAGATGTGTTTTGTTATCAACATATATATTCATATTATCTTTACTCTTATCTAAATCAATGAGAAAAATTCTGACCAGCATAGATCTCTGGGATGACATATTAAAGACCTTAAGCTGACACCAAAGCAGAGATTTATTTTCTTTCCTAAGTAAACATCCCATATCTGTAACTTTTCTACTCTAACACAGGTCAGGATTCTCATTTGGATGGTCATAGTTTTTTCTGAGATATTTCTGTATTTCTAAAAGTACTGTATCCCTTCTGATAATCTAGAAAGTAGAAAAGCATCTGAAGTCCTTTACCTTCTCTTCATTGAGAGAGACTAGCTTTTATTTTAAGCAAAGATAACAGCAACTTGGCTGAAACAGAAATACAAAACATTGTATATACTATATAGGTCACTACAAAATTTGCCTTGCAAATGAGACCCTCATTCCATTGTTATTCTTGTTAATAACTCCTGGAGATTCAAGGATAAAGTATAACTGCAAAAAAATTATAAAAGGCAAAAGAGGCCCTTTGGGGGGAGGAAGCATGAGATGATTTAGATAGGATACAAGGCAAAGAGATAAAAAGGCTGTGTGATTTTCAATCATAGCTACTTCCCATCACCAATGGTAAATATACTGAAACCAGAAGGTAGCATCTATCAAAAGAATACTGGTAATAGAAAAAAAGATTACTTTTGGAAAGTTCCGTAGTCTATATTTTGATGCAGGATTCTTATAAATGACCAAAATGAGGTTTAACCATTTTGGTACAGAAACAACAACAACAACAAAACCCATTATTAATTTTGTGGATTTCGTTATTAGAAATATATAAAACAGTTTATTTTCTTATTTTTCTGAGATGGCCATGAAAAAGATTTGGCATGTTTTATGAAAACGTGCAAGTCAAAAATGAAAAATGTCATATTGAGGCTATAAATAAGGAATTTAGGAAGCTTCCAAAGTAATAAAGTTAATTTTAAACCTGTTCTATTGAAATGCATATTCACTATTAGGGTAGATAGGTCCTTTGAGCAGAAAAAAAAAATTTTTTTTAAATAAGCAGGCTTAGTTTTTAGTAAATTTTGTCCAGCAGCTTTCGGCCAAAGGTGCCTTCCTGGTTCTCCCTTTGTGGTTCCTGGGTTTTCTTGAGGCTCTCCTTTTGCTGCTGCCTTGCTGCGGAGATGGCTTGAGAAGCGTCCTGTCACCGCTCCTCCTCAGCACAGAGCGCAGTCTTTGTGATGATTATTTCTCAGAAGGCCTAAACTTTCTAACTTTCCAATTGTAGAATATAAGAGTTGCAAAGGATCTTAAAGCCTACTTTAATCAAACTAAATTCATTTTGCATGAGAAAACTGAGAGAAAAAGTAATTTAGCTCCAAATCACAAGTCAAACAAAATCATAATCCAGACATTCCGACTACCCAATTCGGCGCTACTTCCTCTAGCACACCTCATTTTCTAGTCATATTCTAACTAAGCTTTAAACAAAGAAATACTAGGGGCATCATATTTTATATTTCCCCTTGTTGATACATTCCTGGTACTTTTTCAGCAGTTAGAGCAAGTCACTTTGGTGTTTTGAAACAAATATTAAATGTTAATGTTAACTGATTGATATGTTTCAAATGTTTAATAAACTAAAGTTTTTAGGTTTTAGTAATAGGCTAATTCTAGCAGGAAAGGAACCAATATATTCTATTAAAATAAAGAAGGCTTGCTTTTGAACTAGAATTAAATATATATCCCAAAGTGCTAATAATTATGATTCTTTGATGGTACTAATTTAATGATAGTAGAATTTCAAGTTTGTATGATTCTAAGATTTAATTTTTATCCAAATTGTTAAAATTAACCATATCTCTTTGAATTTTAGCTTTGTTAAAATAATATGAAAGAAATTAAATAAACAATCCTGTAGCTTTTCTTGAAAAGACAGAAAGTGGATTTAATATTATTAAAATAGCTTCCATGATCTCAAATATTATCTATGAAATAATGATTCTACTATGCCTACTGCTACTAATAAAAATACTTTTTAAAGTACTTACCTACGATTACTGTAATATGTAAATCCTACAAAAGGTAGTTGATTGCCAACAAAAGCTTTTGGAATGGGAAATGTTTCTTCTTCTCCTTTGTCTTCTTCTAAGTCATCAAAATTACTAGTATCAATGTCACTACTGAGATCAGGTACAACAGGTGCAACAGCTAAGGATAAAAGAAAACTAGTTATTTGGAGAAAAAGTAAAATAAATACCCACAACAAATTTAGTTTCTGTAGTGTTCTATAGTACATAAAAAATTTAAAAAAAAGATGTGCTTCTCTCTATAATACCTCTAATATCACATTTAACATATAAGTTGATAACAATTTATACAGCAGGTATCACAGAAGATTTTTATTATACGAAGGAGCTAACGTAGAGTATTAAACGTAACCAAGTAAATAAAATACCGATAATATCACCTACCTACTAGATTGTGATTATAATTGGTTATAAGAAAGTATTTTGTATAAAAAACCTTAAGTCATTACAAAAAGATTTTATCTTTGATAACCATTACTCCCCATTGTTTTCTGAATTAGATTGGAAACAGAATTCAGAATCAGTCATTTCAACAATAAAATATCACATTAATAATTTTCATTTCTTACAGCTGATAGCAAGAACAGCTAATACTCATATAGCTCTTAGTATTTGCCAACTACTCTGCTAAACACTTTATCATTATTATCTTATTTGATCCTCATAACAACCCTGGAAGGTAGTTGCTATTGTTATTGCCATTTTACAGGGGAGGAAACTGAGGCAAACATGTTAAGTAATATCAAGTATCTGACACCAAATTTGAATTACAAAAGTTAATCTTGCTATTTGATAATTAATTGATCTATTCTTATTACACGAAATCATGAGAAATTCTGTGAATATTCATGCTATTAGTATGTACTTTTCATACTATAGATTAAATGACATTTGTCATGATGAAACTATTTAAGTATAATTACAATTATGATAGTTCTTCCTCAAGCTTAATTAAAAAATTCAGGAAAAAAACATCTGCTATGGAAAGCCTTGTGGTTTTATAATACATAAAAATGTTTGACACTCTTAGGAACTATAGTATAAAATGATTTTCAGAAACTTAAATGGATTTCCTAAATGGTAGCAATAAGTTCTCAATGGGATTGATTAGTTATTTTCCTTAAAAAGACACTGGAACTATACAGAGTTAATTGATTAGCTTAACCAGTGGATTAAAGCACAAGTCATTAACACAGTTCCTTAATCACTTAAGTAAAACAAATCCAGAAAGCAATCTAGCTGTCTCTGTGGTTTCAACCAGGCAAATAGCATAACTAACACCAGGAAACTATGCTCAACTCAATCAACTAAATTGATTAAAATACTTTCTTTTCCCTCCTCTTATTATAGTTAAATAATTTTTCTTCTGCTAACTATGCAGATGGACTATTAATGCTCCATTTTTTTTATTATTATTATAGCTTTTTATTGACAAAACATATGCATGGGTAATTTTTCAACATTAACCCTTGCAAACTTTTCCCCTCTTTCCCTTCATCCCCTCCCCTAGATGGGAGGTAGTCCCATACATCAAACATGTTTAAGTATATGTTAAATACAATATATGTATACATATTTTATACATTTATCTTATTGCACAAGAAAAATCGGATTTAGAAAGAAGATAAAAATTACCTGGGAAGAAAAACAAAAAAAGCAAGCTAACAACAACAAATATAAATATAAAATAAAATTCCTTTTAAAAAATATCTTCTGGATCTGTATTTTGTTCATACTAACAAGACAGGCAGCCATAGTATAGCAGAAAGCTAGTTGGCCTAAAACTCATAGAAGGGCACATTTTCCTGCTTTTGATAATCTCTCTCAATATATGAAATAGGATTGATATACATAACATTTGGTTTATTTGTTTTTATGCAGACACAAAAATGTACACATAAATTGGAATAAATTTTTTGGATAAAAAATCATTTATATGTGCACACACATGCATGTGAAAGGGTAGAATAAAATGTAATAACTTACTATCTCGAAGAGTTTCCCATGCCCACTGATCATTTTTGAAGAAGAGATGTCGTTTGATTTCTTCCACACCATTTCGTCCTAATCTCACTTCCCTGTTTTAAAAAGTTAGTGACACAAGACAGTTTTAAAATTCTGATAGTTCACAATTATATGACATTTTACAGTTTATAAAAGTTTCTCATATACAAATACCCTTCCCCACAATCATATAGTACATAGTAAGAGCATGTTTGTTATAAAATGGTATATAAAAACAGAAGACTATAATATCCTAAATCCTGATTAATATAAACTTTAAAAGATTATTTCTATAATTCTACATGATTTATTTTGATCATATCCCAAGTTTAGCTGATAACTGAAGGAAAAAAATTAGAAAGGAATGACAAGAAATTTTAAGAAATCTGTTAAGATACATGGTTTTTCACATGTAAAATGTATGGGATTACCTGCCATCGGGGGGAGGGAGTGGAGGGAGGGAGGGGATAATTTGGAAAAAAGAATTAAAAAAAAAAAAAAAAAAAAAGATACATGGTTTTTAATTAACAATTAGAACTTACACATGAAGTGTCTTTATACATAATACAATAAGTTCACTTTCTTTGATAAATTTTTTAAAATTCCCTTAATATCCTAGATACAAATTTGTTCATATTGGCCCACTTTTGAGTTGTTATTTTTTTTAAGAAGTAGGAAATTTTTATTTTGTTCAAATAAAAGCTTTGCTTTTTTCTACTAGCTTCTGTATGAATTCTATCTTATTTATATATATTATTCAAAAGTGGGGTAATTGGGATGATCTGTACTTGTAGAAAGAAAATCCCCCCAAAATGAGACAATAAAATCACATAAGTCACAGTTATCATTTAGAGTACTCAGCATTTTGAAAATAAAGTGCTTCACTGAGGAAAAAGAAAAAGAGAAACTGGCTTCAGACATAATTCAGAAACAAAATTCAGAAAGGAAACAGGTTTAGAGAATGAGCTGCCCAAGGAATGAAGCTAGTTAAATGGAAAAGTCAAGTCTAGAATTCATTATATCATGCTGTACTTGTCCCTCTGGATCTCTCTTAAGAAATAGAATGTTCACCAAAACAGAAGCAGTGATATTATCTGTGGGCCTAATATCACACATTTGAAAAGCTGAAGTTCAACTGTAATTCCACAAACAATAGGACATTTATCTACTTTCCTACAAAAGACAGATAAGACCAATGATCTATTAAAATGATAAAAGTTAAATTTTAAAAGTCCTCTGATTTATGCAGGAACTGTCTGTTAAATAGGATAAATTCCAATAAATTGGGATAGACTGTTTATTCTGAGTAGGAAGCAGAGTAGCTTTTAGGCTTTTCTTAGTCCTTATCTTCCTTGAATTTTGTGTAGTTTTTGACACAATTGACAATACCTGCTGGTCTCTCCTCCCTCAAGACAATGCTCTTTCCTGGTTTTCCAGCTATCTCTCTGCCATTCTTTGAGTTCTTTTGCAAGATCTTTATCCAAATGTTACTTCTACTCTTCTGACCTCATCAGTTCCCCTTCAACCTCACTAACTCCCAACTCCTCATTCCCATAATCATTACTAATGTAGATGACTTCTAAATCTCTCTCTATCCTTCATATCTTCCCAAACTCTACTTCCATATTATACACCAAGTGCTAGGCATTTCCACCCGAATATTATATATCTTGAATTACACATGTTCAAATAGAACTGATCTAGAAGTCAAACAAAAGCTGAACAGTGGCTTTATTTAATGGTCAAGAGTAGCTCCCCATTAAGGTATAAATTAGACCAGAGATTCTTAAACTTTTCCCACTCATGACCCCTTTTTTCCCCCCATGCAACTCCATCTTGAATCTGAGCCAAGGTGTTTCTGACAGCATTCATGCACGTGCAGGGCAAAATGCGCAGCATATTCTATGTCTAGAACTAAGGCTACAATTAAATCACATGATGCAACATGGGTAAGCACCTCCAGAAACATCTCAAATTCATTATGCATTTCATTTTGAATCGACTTTTGGTCATAGAGTTCAGAAACCTTTTACTTTTGCCAAATTTTTCATAACTTTCATATCATTTTCATGATCCCAAACTGAGTTGTGATCCACAGTTTAAGAAGCTTTGGATTAGACTACATAAAGTCTGACATTCTTCCCAATTCTTAAAAAGTGAAAAAAGTATCTATTCTTCTTATCTGGCTGCTTTTCATTCTACGATCATTATTATTTCCATATCCCTCTCTCCTGAAAATGAATTAAGTAAGTATACAAAGCTATCTTTCTTAAACATTCCATGTTGTTGCAAGATGCTAGCAATAAGATCTTTAAATTACTGCTAACTCAATCCAGTAAGGAAGAAGATGAAACTTGGAATTTTCAGATTAGGAGTTAAATTTACCTATTCCTCAACTTTAGAAAACCACATTTCAAGAAACTTAGATGTTACTCATTAAAGTTCTGTTCCTAACTAGTTATGTAACCCCAGGAAAATCAGGGGACTGTCAGCTTTTTTCATCTGTAAAAGAGAAGGCATTAGGATAGGTCAGAATCTCAAAGCCCAAACACATAGCCTCATCTACAAGAAATATTATGTAGCTCTTTTGTCTTAGTGAAGAGAACTAAAGTTTATGCAATACAACTAGACCTTAAACTTAAAATACATAACATAAATATGATACCAATGAATTCCATAATCTTCAAAGTACAGGTAAAATTCCATGAATCTATGATTATGACTTATTTATTGCTGTACTTTAGTAAAAAGAAGAGAAAAGATCAATGATTAAGGTTGCCAAGAATGGCAGATATAAAATTACAAGATTCAAACACAGGATAACATCCCCTTTCCCTACCACACACCTTGTTTTAGATTAAAATAAGAAAGTTTACAACTTCCTGGAATTATGAACGAGTCACCTGATGATTTAAAATTAAAACATCTGATATTATAAGAGTCTAACAGATAAAATATAGGTCTGCATTATAGATAAGATAGTGAGTAAAAATCCTCTTAGGATTCTGGTTTTAAAATATTTTGTCAGCTTATAAGATACTTTACCTGTCTGTAAGGAAGGCACAAATAAGATTTTTTGCTTCCTTTGATATATCATTATCATCAGGAAAGGTAAGAGAATTCTTATGGTTCATAATTTTGCTATATGTCCCAACCAGTGAATCTGCATAAAATGGTGTATCACCTGAAAAAAAAAAAATATAAGAAAACAAAATTTTCTACATTTAAACCATGAAAAACAAGTTTGAAAGGCATTCAAATTTATATGTGATACCCAAGTTAAAGCTAAAAGACATGCATATTTGGTATGCAAAAGATGCCTATATATATAAAATATGCCTACTAGCTAAATGATTGACTAATAAAGCTTTTTTGTTCCACATAAACCAAAAATAAAGAGATTAACAAAATAAAAGTTGAAGAAAATAATTCAAGGATGAGTTTTTTAGGAATAAACTGTGCTATATATTAAGTTCTGCTTTACTCACCTACAAGCATTTCATATAAAAATACGCCAACAGACCACCAGTCACATTCTCGCCCATAATAGCCATCACCACCTTGGGATTTTAATACTTCAGGAGAAATATAGTCAGGTGTTCCAACTGCTGTATCACATCGTACCATACCTTCCTATAAAAAAGTGATAATATAAAGGTAAATCAAATATAAACATAAATTCACTCATACAAAGGAATTTTTTCCTCAATAAAATCTTTTTATTATTACTTTTGAAATGGGAAATCAGTAAAGGTCTTCCTCCTTCATACCCTATAACCATCCTGTATTCCCCACCTTCCAAATTATACAGAAAAAGCTATCCATCTGTCAAGTTTCTCTCACATCAAGAATCTACATAGAATATTGAGGTCATTTTATTCTGCATATTTCCATAAATCTGACATTTACTCTATCCCACAACTGACTAAATTCCTCCAACTAAACCCCACATCTTGTACCTTCTTACACCTGTCTTGCAAATAACTACATAAGTAAGTGAAAAGTTCTTTCTGCTATTTTGATCAATATTGTCATACTTATTCTATCTAGTCACATTCTTTCCCCAGTCCTTATCCTTTCACTTTTCCCACTATGTCCTCTGGATTTTCTTCTATTGTTTAAAAAGTACCTAGTATGTTCAATTTCTTCCTCTTTTAAAAACATATCTTCTGGCACTAAATGAATTAAGACATCCTTCACCACCATGCTGAGTGAGTATGAAAACACATGGGATCAGAATGACTCTCCTAATTCCTTACTATCCATCACCATCATGCAACACCCTCATCTCTCTCTCTCTGTCCTTTAAAATTCATAGAACAAATGGTTTACTTCATCCTATTTGGATCCTTATCCTTGTTATCTACTGGCTTCTAAGACCATGTCTTGCCTTCCTCAATGAAAAACACTTAGTTTCTTCCTTTCCACCCCAACTATATAATTCCTAAAAATGGAAAAAAATTGATTATGATGACTAATATACTGGTATCTGAAGTTCATCAACCTCCTCTGTTTTGGTCCTTTGGCTCCACTTTTCCTCCAACCACCCCAAAAAATGGACATGGCACATTTTAAATTTTCCTGTTACCTAAAACTTCTCCACCTCTAATATCCTTAACCCTGAAATTCCTTTTTCTGAATATAATATCTTGTCCTTCCAAGTCTTCTGTCATATCACTACAGCTAAGCTTATCTTTGCCCACATAATAACTTTAGTTCCTTTAAAGCAATCATTATGCATCTAGAGCACTTATTACTTGTCTTATCTCCTTCTCCATTATCCCGGTTCTGACTTCTTTGTTTCTCCTTGGATGGTTTTGAATCCATAGTCAATAATGCACTATTCTAAGATGATAAAGTCTTAAGACTGTCAATGTTAAAAGGCCTAAGAAAAGGCAGGTATACTGGTACACTGCTGGTAGGATGAATTGATCCAATCATTCTAATTTTAATGGACTTGGAATGGAAAATGTCAATCCCATTGAGAAACAGAACTCCGGAGACTAAATGTGGATGGAAGCACATTATTTTCAACTTTTGTTTGTTCTTTCTTTTTTGCCTTTTGGGTGGATTTTTCTTGCACAACATGACAAATATGGAAATATATTTAAAAGCGTAACACATTTTTAACCTATAATAGATTGCTTACTATCTTGGGGAGGGGAAAGGCATGGAAGGGAAGGAGAAAAATTTGGAATGCAGTTTTACAAAAATGAATATTGAAAACTAGCTTTACATGAATTTGGAAAAAAAAATGTCATATAGGATTTCATTATATTGGGAAGGGTGAAAAAAGGAGAGGGAGAAAAATTTGAACACAAGGTTTTGCAAAGGTGAATGTTGAAATGTTCTTGGAAAAATTAAAATACTATTAAAAAAACCCAAAAAACCAAAGCATATTGTCTATATCCTTAAAACCTGGCATCACCATCCCTTCTCTCTTTCTACTGTTCTAATCCTATTCACCCCTAATTTTAGAATCTCTCTCCTCTTACCATTATCACCTTCTATACTAATAGAATGCTGTTAGAAAATATCCCAAAATTGCATAATGAGAGAACAAATTCATGCTGGCTAATTTTAACTGAATTTTCATTGTTGGATGGCAGTCTTTTTCATTTAATTCTCTACCCATGCCATAAAGTAGATATTCCAAACCTTCTCTTCTCTCCTCAAGCATCTATTCTCCCACTCCTATTATTAGTTCTTCTCAGTAGATGAACTTAAACCTTCATTTTTTCTTTATACCTCCCTCATCTCTCAGAGCATATTTTGATATATAAAATCCCATTTCATTTAACGATCTACCTTATATATCAGTTTTTTTCTAAAAAGTTTCTTGTTTTTTGTCTGACTAGCTACTGTAGTTTTAGCACTTACTTATTTGGTACATCATACTTATTTGGGTGTTCCTATTTTATCCTTCATATACACATCCCCATTAGATGGTAAACTGGAAACACTGTCATTTTTCATCTTTTATTTCTAGCACCTAACACAATGCCTTGCACAGTATCTGCTAAATATCACTGAACTAAATTAGAAACCTCACAAGTAGAATTTATAACTTTAAGATAAAATATCTTTGAGGAACCATATATACCCTCAATAAATAAAAGCATTAGTTATAGACAGTTAAAAGATCTGATAAATGATTCTTGAAAATACAAAGACCAAAAGAGCAAATACAAAAATACAACTATCTATTGACATCTTATAAAAAAACAAGATCAACTGCCACCAATTATACAAGGTTTTACTAGATTCTTCATTTCCTTCTCCAACATTTACCTCAAAGCTGTGGAACTTCATAACTCCTTTGGTAAAATTTTCTCTAACACATTATATATAGGTGTGTGGCTTATGATGTACTTTCTATAATATACTATAAAACTAAGAGCTTAATAAAGGTTTACTGAATAAATTCTATAAAACTTGCCCATTTATCATTTTTTTTAAAGTACAATAAAACCTACAGTGCAAAAACTGTCAAGAAGGATTTTCTCTTAATATATAATAAACTGATAAGCATATTTTCTCAGAAAAAGGGTAGTTATTCACTTTTTGGTTATACATTTCTGATGAACCTTAGATATTAAAATAAGGTCCTCTTTTGATGGGAACAAATAAAGCAATAAAATATAAGTAAAAAATTCAAAGGTAAAATAAAATGTAAAATTATAAGCTCACTGACAGAATATGTTGGAATCCAGTTACAATACTGATATAACAATTTAGTAATATTAGAACTAATTCCATTTTAGTTACCAATAAGTACATGTTATGAAGTTGTTATGAAGGATTTAATAAATCTGGCAATCTACACTTACCCTAAATAGAGAGGAAAAAATAAATCATGAACAAGTTCTTTATACAGCATTGCTACCATGGTATCCAGTTCAACAAATAAAGACAATCCACGTCAATACTGCAGAAGCCCACATAAGGTTAGTAACATCTGTAACATTTTTTAACAATGTAATTTTCTTTCATTTGGCTAAACCATGTTTATATCAAAATATACTAACTTTATTCATCTTCATACAAGTACCAAAATCAGCTAGCTTCAAGTGACCAGATTTATCCAGCAGCATGTTATCAGGCTTCACATCTCTAGAAGAAAATAAAACAAAAACAGACTAATTCTTAATACAAAATATTTTTGGCAATCTCTTTTATATTCTGTGATTTAAGTTAAGAAATTAGAAAGAATATTATCATAAGTACTATTGATTACATGAATGATATCTACTCTAAAGAGACTGCAATGAAAATTATAAGCTAATGATACCTGTTTTCAAAAAGAAAGATAAAGCTTATGAATTTTAAAAGATAACAACCTAAAATGCCAGTACAACTGAAATCATTTTCAGCTTTTTATTTAAAAAAACCAAGAAAATGATTAAAAATCTTACCTATGAATAAAGCCCATTGAATGGATTGCATCCAAAGCAAGAACTACTTCCGCAGTATAGAAACGGGCCCATTTTTCAGGCACGTCGTAGTTGCTCATTAAATTAACAAGATCCCCACCAGGCATATATTCCATTACCATGTAGAGATACCGATCATCTTGGAATGCATAATATAGCTATTTAAGACACAAATACAAATTAGTCATTTTATCAGAAGAGGATCAAAAAAAGTACTTATCAATATAAATGTTTTACTTATGCTAATTGCTTATGTTTTGTTTAGGGAGTTGAATTTTTTTAAGGTGTTTTCTGAATTTGAAATTTAGAAGGAATCCCATTACTTTCAAAGATGGAAAAATTATCTCTGAAACTAGGCTACACCTAAATTACTTACTTTCTCGTGAGAATCAAACAATATTTGTAAAGTACTTAAGCACACTGGCTGGCCTATAGAAGGTGTAAGTAAGTTCTTCCTTCCTTCCCTTCCTCCTTAAGACATTTATGCTCTAGTAAAATAAAACATTGTTATAAGTTTACCTGAACAACCCAAGGGCTGTTAGCAAAAGCCATAATGTCCCGTTCTTCCCAGAAGAAAGCAGAATCTGATCTCTTAATCATCTCAAATTTGCTCAGCAGCTTCATAGCATATACCTTCCTGGTAGATTTATGCCTTACCTTTAAAAGAAACATTTTATTTTAAATAATTATATCTTAAATAATAAAACATTTCTTTAAGAAATTACAATAAAATATACCAATTCACTACATGAAAATAATTTCATGAGATCTAATGAATACTTCAATTTGACAAAAAAATTGATTTAATAGCTGCTACTTCAATTACTCCTTTAAACTGAAATACATACATTTAACAAATTATGTTACACTTTTATTCCCTTCAATAAAAGACAGAATTTTATTATACTAATTTCTGAAAATCTTTGACTTTTATCTTATGTTAATTAGCATCCATGTTAATTATTAGTATAAGTTAAAAGAAATCAAATTAACCAATCTCCCCACTCATTTTCCCCCACCCCCTTTTGATGCCTAATCTTCCTTATCATTCTGTTTCTACCATAAGATTATATTAAAGAAAAATACCATATGTTTTCAGTGATGAGCACCATCTCTGAATTAAAGGAACTGGACAGGCTAGCTCCCAGTATAGGTTATTTATTTTTATACTCCTAACCAAGACTCCCATTCTAATTCCTGGCTGAACTCACAGAACAGTCATTAATGATCTGATGTTAAAAGAAAGACTCCAGCAGAACAGCCCAGGTATCTGTGCTTAGTAACAATAACTTAGTATGCAAGGGTTTTTAAATTCAGTTTGCATATGATCCAAGGAGAAATAATCAACATTTGATGATGAAGTCAGGATCCAAAAAGATCTTGACAGGTTAGAACATTTGATTGAATATAATTAAAATGAAATTTAATAAAGGTAAGTATAAAAAATTTATACTTGGGTTCCAAAAATCACCTTCCTAAGTATAAAATATGAAAAGCATAGCTAGAGAGAATAATTTGAATAAGAGTTGAGAGTTTTCCTGAATTGCACATTCAGTGAACCTATAGAAGGATATGGCAACCCAGCAGATTTAATGGCTGTTTTAGGGAAGATATAGTATATGGGGAGTGATGCTTTGAGTCAGACAACATTTGAAGGACACCACAGTTTACAAAGAAAATTGATAGAATATTCAGAAGGGTAACAAGAATAGACAAGAACCTTGAATCAATGAACCACCATTTTTAAGTACTTGTATATTATATGAAATTTGGTTAGAGGCACTAAGGATTTTTAACTTGCACAAAAGAAGATGGGGGAATATGATAGCTATATTCAGGTACTAAAAAGGATGCCATGTGATAGTGAGATTAACTTTATTCTGTTTTAATCAAGAAATGAGTAGAAGTTAAAAAGAAGCAAATTTTAGTTTGATAAAAGAAAGCAAAAATGAAAACATTCTGCCTCAGAAAGTAAAGATTCTTTTCTTAACATGTTGGTAGCAGCATCTTAAAAAGTTCTGGGAGAAAGATATATGTAGTACAGAGAAGTATAAAGGAGAAGGGTAAGGGAAATAAAAGGAAAGATCCAGGCACAACAGTTATTTTAACTCCCAGACTTTGATTCTTCTACAAACTATATTTATCAGAGGCCAGTAAGTTTTCCTTATTTTATTTTATGGTGTCATCTTTGGACCCAAGCAGTCCAATCTGTAAAACCTACTCATTCTATATGTCTTAAAATTACTTGTTCTATCTATAATAGGAAAAAAAAGAAAATAATATTCAATCTCTAACTGAAAAAAAAAAAAAAGAAAATATTTAGTCCCTTTTGGATAAAGAATTTCACTTGCCTTTTTATTGTACCCTACATCCATCGCTTGCCCATTTTCTAGCTCCCCTTTATCTGTTCTCATTTGACTGCTTGCTTCTAATTGTAACCCCAGAACTTAGCACAGTGCCTCTTAGCACACAGTAAATTTGTTTAAAAAAAAAAAAAAAAAAAAAAAAAAGCTTCATCTATTTTGCATTAGAGCTTTAGTAGTAGTTAAAGGAATCTGGCATAAGTGTGAATTCAAAGAGATCTACAGTAAGAAATTCAATACTGTGAGGAAAAGACGTGATCCACAACGTATACTAAATATAAAATAAGCAAATCATTTGTCTCTCAATTTGAAAGACAATTGGCTATAAAAGCAAGTAACCTAGCAAAGTACTAAGATTACCATGCTAGCAGGGCAAATACCAGACAAGGCCAAACAATTTGGATCCAGTTTAGAAAAATGAAGACGGAATAGTATACATGAGGTGTGTTAGAAAGCTAGGCAAACAGAAGGAAGAAGAAAATTACAGTATTATAATTCTCTCTCCCAATCCTATCTAGAACCTTATCAGATACTCAATTCTTTCAAATAGGAAGATTCTTCTTCTGAAGCTTCAATTCCTATTTAAGAAACTGGGCATTAAAAATTCAAAGTCATCTTTTTTTTTTCCTCCCTGAGGCTGGGGTCAAGTGACTTGCCCAGGGTCACACAGCTAGGAAGTGTTAAGTCTCTGAGATCAGATTTGAACTTGGGTCTTCCTGAATTCAGGGCTGGTGCTCTATCCACTGCGCCACCTAGCTGCCCCCTCATCTTTAAAAAAAAAAAAAAAAAAACACCACGTGTCAAATTAAAAACTGTTGACCCAATACAGGCATTTTACCAAAATAATATTAAGTTTACTGAAGTAACCTACCAATTGCACTTCTCCAAATGCACCTCTACCAATCACTTTCACCACTTCATAATCTTCAGCTTTCATGCGCAAATCTCTAATTTTATTTATTGTATCTTTATCTGCATAAAGAGAAAAGGATAGAAACAAGGTAATAACAATTATTTTTAATTTCATTAATTCTATATTCAAGTTTTCAGAAAATAAAAAAGTAAAAAACAAAAAGAACCCAAAATGACTAATAACTTTTCTGTTCAAGAACATACATTACAACATAACATGTAAATGTAATTATGCAAAAAGGATTATTTTAAAAGTTAAAAAAAAAAAAAAAACCTCTTAACTCTCTTCTCTTTGCCTAAAAGTAAAACACAAAATTAGCCACAAAAAAACACAAGTAACGAAAACAGAAGATAAACAGGTATTGGAGAATTAATTTACCAGGAAATATGAATAGAAGTTAAAATCAAAATATTTTAAATCAATAAAGTAAAGTAAAATGCTCTGTCCTAAGTCAATGGGATAAAATGTTTTATCTTACTAATATTTTGAACCTTTTTTTTCCCTTGTTAAATGATACAAATGACTGAGATATTACAAACAGGTACAAGAAACACTAACCTAATCTGGCATCTTCAGCACTTGTTTCACTATGTTTCTCTATTTGAAACTCAATTTTAATTTAAAACAGCAGTGGGGAATCACTGTAATTATTTATATAAACCTGTCATGCTATGAACTACAATAATTTACAAATTCCCAGTGGATAGATATTCTAATTCCAAATTTGGTCATGGGTTAAAATAAGGCTATTTTAATCCACATGGGTCAACACTGGCATGAAATTACATGGAAAAGCTTCATAGTTCAGAGATGTACTAAAACACAGAACAACTATTAAACTTAAGTCCCATATTCCAATAAAAGTTGCATAGTATTATTCTCTGTTTGCTTCAAAAAGAAAGTTTTGTTTGTTTTGTTTTTTTTAAATCAAGCATATGAACATACATATATACATAAATATTAAGCTCAGGCATTTTTTTCAGTTAAGTCCTATGCTTTATGATTGCATTTGGGGTTTTCTTGGCAAAGACACTGGAATAGGTTTGCCATTTCCTTCTCTAGCTTATTTTACAGATGAGGAGCTAAGGCAAACAAAGTTAAATTACTTGCCCAAGGTCACATAGCTAGAAAATGTATAAGGTCACTTTTAAACTCAGAAAGAAGAGTCTTTCTGACACTAGATCCAAAACTCTATCCACTCAGCTGCCCCACATATACACACACAGACATACATTGCACCTTCTATATATATCTATGTACAGACAAATTTATTAGTTACTGATGATAAAGTATAGTATACAGGCACTGTAAAATTTCTATAAAGTGATAAATAATCTAGACAAATTAATCAAAATAAAAAATTATAAAAATAATTGTTGTGAATAGATATATGAAAATAAAAACAATTGTTAAACTTCAATTTAGAAAAACCCTACTATTGGATCTATAGCCTCAAAGTGTCAATGATAGAAGGAAAAATTATATATGCTGAAAACATTTACCTTTTTTGGGGGGGGAGGGGATGGTGATGGTGTATATGTGCATGTATATGTAAGCACCCAAATGGCACAGTAGATAGAGTGCCAATCCTGGAGTAAGGAATACCTGATTTTAAATCTAGCCTCAGACACTAATTGTGTGATCCTGGGCAAGTAACTGAACCCTGTTTGCCTCAGTTTCCTCCTCTGTAAAATGAGCTGGAGAAGGAAATGGCAAACTACTCCAGTGTCTCTTGTCAAGAAAACCCCAAATGGGGTTTAAAAATGAAAATACAATGGGAAGCAGTGTAGTAAAGTAATGAATTTCTGATTACTGGGCAGGGGTAACTTCTATGTAAAAATCAAGAAGCTGATCTTGAAATCAATATTGAAAAGGATGTATTTGCTCAGCTAGAAGTTGAACTAATGGATCTGAGGCTAATTGTTTTTATTTACTTCTCTTTAAAACTTGGCATTCTATATCTGCCTTCATGTTTTCAAAAGACTGATTTCTATGCTTCCACATCTCCACTTCCCAGAATCCTTACCTTCTTTGAAGACTTAGGTCAGGTACCAAATTATTCATGCAGTCTTCATAACCTAACCCTTCCCTTTCTTACCAAATATTCCTAGAATATGTTGTCTAGTCTCTTCTTTTTACCCATAACTCCCTACTTTATGCTTAATTGGCACATAGATTATTATACTCCTTTCCCTCAACTCCTACAAATGTTTTGATCCTTGTTTCATGATTTCCTAGAACAATGACTTACATATTTGATACTTAATGTTTGTTGAACTGAACTGGATACAGGTGGTAGGGAGAGAGAAAAATTTGGAATACAAGGTTTTGTAAAGGTGAATTTTTGAAAACTTATCTTTGCATTTATATGGGGGGGGGGGAAAGCTATTAAAATTAAAAAACAAAGCTGTTTTGCTTTACAATGTTATTTACTCTTAAGAAAACCTTCTAGTTCTGCTCACTTCACTCAACAAGCAGTTGTTTTTACTACTTAAAACTTTCTGAAATATTTTTCTGCCTTTTCCCAGCATATTATATTATATTCAATACAATTTGTTCAACCACTCACCAAAATTATGGTCATGATCTTAAATTCTAATTCTTTTCTTCTTTAATCTCTTCATAATAATCAGTGATTTTGTTCCTGTTGTTCTTGACATCTTAAGTTTAGTTTTTTAGTTTTCAAGGTACCCATTATTTGAGTAAGGGTTACAACTTTCTCTTCTCAACCTTTCTTCTAATTCTTTGCTCTAGAGCTTCTATTGTACTTTTTACGTCTTGCTTCACTTCTAAGTATTCATGTCCTTTTGGAAAGTCTTTTTTCATGAATCTCTTCTTAAAGTTATTACAGTAATCTTTGGAGGAATTTCTAGATTTATAATAATTTTTTTTTACTGGTAGGTAATCTTCTTGGTTTTCCCTAATGTCCCCTAATGTACTTTTAGGCAAATTGCCTCACCTTGTTTGGTCTTAGCCTGGCTGGATCAGTAAGATTCCTGTGCTGACCTCCATTTCCCAGGGGTAGTTCATCCTAAATTTTTTAATGGAAAACAGTCTCTATTCTTAAGAAAAATACATTATACAGAAGGATAAAGAATGTAAAGAAACAAAGATACAACAATCTAATAAGTGAGAGAAACTACTTGGGGGATCAAGAAAAGTTTCATGGATAAGATAGTAAATAAAGTGAACTTTAAAGACTGGTAAGTAGTTGTGGTAGGGAGTGAGTAAATTCCAAGCATGCAGAAGAGCTTTTACAAAAGCATGGAAGTAGAAAATGAAACACTGAGATCTAAGAACAAAAAAGTCAAATCTGGCTGAAACAAAGAATGAAAAGGGATAATGTGAAATAAGTGTTTTAAAAAAAAAAAAAAAAAAGTGTGGTGAAACAGGAAGAGTTAAAACTCAAACTCTAAACTGAAGATGTCATTTTAACCTAGAAGTAACAGAGAATTCTGACAATTCTTGAACAAAGGAGAGGCAAGATCAAATTTGTGATGTAGAAAGGATATTCTAGCAGCTTTGGCAAGGATGGACTTAAAAGAATGAATGACAACAGGAAAGATAACTGGGAGGTTACCATAATAGCAGAGAGTTAAAAAGAAAAGACAAGCTCTCAGGGATGGAATAAAAGGGACAAATAGAGGAATTAACCTTAAAATGGAGTCACTTCTGTCAAGAGAGAACAACTGGGGGGCAGCTAGGTAGTGCAGTGGATAGAGCACCAGCCTTGAATTCAGGAGGACCCGAGTTCAAATCTGGTCTCAGACACTTAGCACTTCCTAGCTGTGTGACCCTGGGCAAGTCACTTAACCCCAGCCTCAGGGGAAAAAAAAGAGAGAACAACTGGAAGAAAGAATGTGATGACTATCCAGGAGTTCTAAGCTATATAGTGGAGAGAAAGGGAAGCTTACAATGTACAATGTCTATTTTCTAATTCAAGTAAACCATAAAAATTGTGGTCTTCTACTGAGATAAGGCAATGAATGGCATAGGAGGCTTGAGGACAAAAATGAGGATTTACAATTCTATGTTACCTCTCTTAATAGAATGTAAGCTTCTTAAAGATAGGAACTATTTCATTTTTGATTCTGTACTCCCAGGATATATTAAGCATTTAATCGTTTTTGATAGCTTGCAACATACATGATGAGGAACATGATAGTCTAATCAGAAAGTAATTCTGAGGAGCATCCAGAAGTTAATAGAAAGGGATGAAATCTAAAACAGGGGACACAATTAGCTTTAATGAAGCTTAATTTTAAAATGGGTGTATTATTTTAACATATTTAACATATATTGGACTACCTGCCATCTAGGGGAGAGGGTCTGGAGAAGAGGGAAGAATTTGGAATAGAAAGTTTTGTATGGGTCAATGTTGAAAAATTACCATACATCTGTTTTATAAATAAAAATAAAACCCAAAAACCCTGTAAGTAGATATCTAGATATCATAACGATGATTATATCTCAAAAGAATATACAGATGATGAGTTTTCCACTTAAAGAAATTGATGCTAATTTTTTGGACAAGTTTTTCAACCATATTGAAAAATGAGACCACTGGACACCAACGATTCTATTACAATCCTTTAGAGACTGGAGTGTTTTTAAGACTCTTTGACATAATATTAAGGAATGGTGACCTAACCTACTATCTTGTAATAATAGAATCATATGAAAGAGGAGTAAGATAAATGTAATTTATAATTTTTGAAAACCTTTCCATATTAGCTATTATGTGCTATTTTTTCATGAACACAATCTTTTATAAGTGTTAAGAAACAATAAAGTAATGATTCTCTTCCTTTGACACTACATAATCCTAAAATAGAAACATTAATGAACAAATATTTTTTTAACCACAAGTGGAACGAAGAAAGAAAAATATGAGTTACACAAAAAAGATAAATAAGTAATATTTGGTGGTCTTATAGGTATATGTTAAGTATTATACATGATTACTTACATTTGCTTAAAAAGTTGTCAATATTTTTGTTTTTTCTTAGTGCAGGAAAATCCAAATCATATACCAAAGCATCCAATCCATCCTAAAAAAAAATAAGCCAAAAAAAGAGATTAGTTGACTATTTGAATAAATTTTTTTCCTATGAACTTTTTTTTTTTTGAAGGAAGGAATACATTTTAAGAATATCCTCATAACTATGAGCAGCCAATAACCTGGTTGTATTGCACTGGAATTTCTAAAGAATCAACAATCTAATCAAGATTAAAAGGGTCCAGATAACACTTCAACAAGAAAAGAACAGAAATAATTGTGATTATCAACTCATTTTTAAGAGCTTACAAAGTAGGATAGCAGATAACACCATAACTTTGCAACAAAAATGCAATAGAAGGAAAAGAAAGTTTAAAAGGATGTAAATAAAGTAGAAGATAAGAAGATAAAAATGAAGATCTATAAAAAATTTATAATAAGCTTTTTACTAGTACTCAAGGTACTACATCAAGTAGAAATTACACTAAAGAAAACAGAGGTAGAAAGATAAGCTGGATCAAAGTTCATATGTAAAGAAATTCCATAAGGAGATTGGATTCTACCAGATATTGGATGTGTAAGTATCTGAAAGATGAAAATATGCTAGATTGGGGGTGGGTTGGGGGAAGGGGAATTGGGAATCTCATATTAGGAGATACTGTATATAAGATACAAGGTATACACAAAATAACTTTAGAGAAGTAGTTGGAGGAGGCGTGGAGATAGACCCTGGCTAAGTCTTGAAGGAAATCAGTTTCCAAGAAAGGATAGCAATGAGACATGCAGAAAAGTTTTTAAAAGGGTCAGAATGTAAAAGGCTTTAAATTCCAGGCAGAGAGGTTTATGTTTGAATCTAGAGACAACAGGAGACTACTGGAGTTCATAAAGCAGGAACAATGCGGGGCAAAACATATTCAAATCTTTGCTTTAGGAAATTATTTTGGCAACTGTATAGAAGATAGATATGAATCAAGACAACACTGTTGGAAAGAGTCACGTCCATCAGAATTGATCATCATAAAATACTGCTGTTGCTGTGTACAATGATCTCCTAGTTCTGCTCATTTCATTTAGTGTCAGTTCAGATGAGTGTCTCCTGAAATCATCCTGTTCATCATTTTTTATAGAACAATAATGCCATAACATTAATATACTTTTCCCCACTAATGGGCATCCACTTAGTTTCCAGTTTTTTGCTACTACAAAAAGAGCTGCCACAAACATTTTTGCACATGTGGAACCCAAGTCTTTTAACACAGAATCCAAACCTAATGTTATTATAACAGGTCTTCAACTACAGTCCTCCAGAGCAAGGAACAGCCATTTAGTAATGCAATATGCCAATGGATAATAGCAAACTGAACCATTGCTATTAAATTAATAATAAATTTGAAGTTCCAGTTATTGTAATCTAGAAAAAAAATCAATTTACAATAAATATTAAGATAAATGTTTTTTCAAAAGAAAAATAAGTTATAACTTGGAAGAACATTCATGTAAAAAGTATCTTGGAACCTTTGTCATATATGCTCATATGACAGTCAAATGCAAAAAAGCAGAATAAAACACACAACTAAGTAATGCTAGCAGCTCTGAATTATGAAAAACATATGCCTTTATCTAAAATGTCATACAGAAAAAATAAAAAATGCTCCAAATCACTATTGATTAGAGAAAGGCAAATTAAGACCATTGAGGTACCATATATATGTTACCAACAAATTCCAGCATCAAGAGATAGAAAAAAGAATTTCCATTTAAAATAACTATAGGTAATATAAAGTATTTGGGAACCTATCTGTCAAGACCAAGTCAGGAACTATATGAACACAATTATAAAACACTTTCCACACAAATAAAGTTAGATTTAAACAACTGGAAGAATATTAAGTGTTCATGTTGGTGTCTCCTTACTAGAAATGATACCATCAAAGTTCTTATCTGTGGGGGAAAAAATCTCCATTCTCATTCCTTGGCATTATTTCTCTAACGCCAGATTCAAAAATCATAGGGTCTCAGGCTTATTTCATGATAATTTACATCAATATTCCTTGATCTCCCAAATCATACATGGATGCATATAATAGCAACTTTTTCAAATGGGGGGAGGGATACGGCATAACTGAGCAATATATTGGAAAAAGTTTAAAACTAAGGTGTACAACATTAGTATACCTCCCACTTATGCAAAAGGAAGAGATGACGATATCCTCTCACATTTCTTCTTTGAAGCTATACTTGCTCTTTACAAAATTAACAGCATTCACTTGTTAGGGGCACAACTTGCTAGTGGCTGCTGGGGATCTAATTCTGTCCAGCAGAATAGATCCCTTCATGTGAGAGGATGATAAAGATACAAGGAAAACTGAGAGGCCGTGTGTTCTCTGGCCTCACTCCTCTTCCTTCTTGCCTCAAATTTTTTTTCATTCACAATTTAAGCAACATCTGCGTCAGAAAAAGCTTTGAATTCCTTCAAGAATGTTATGATTCACAGCTGTGGGGGCTTTTGGAGAATCAGCATGGTCCTTAACAATTCCCCGGTTTTTGTTTTATGGGAACATGATTATTTTCCCCCCAACAGCGTGGTCAGTAAGTTTGAAAAGTATTGTAAAGCGACTATTTGAATCCACATGCAGAGAAATGCCAACAGAACTATCAAAGTCTTCTCTGGCTGAGCTGGATGCAGGGTGAGACTATAGCAAGTGGTGAATCTTGTGAGATGTAATTTGCTCTAACATCACAATAATACATCATGGAGGCAAACTTTCTGACAACCAGAGAAGTAGGATTGTAGTCAGAGTAGGCATTTTTCATAACTCCCTCATCAGTGTCCTGGCTCAGCCCTTTGATGTGTGGGCCCATTTTAATTACCCCGAATGACAAAGTCTTACCGGGTTTCTTCTCCACAGGTTACCAAAGGAACTCTCCAGGGAAGATCCTACTCCCGAACAGCTACCAAGCACTGCTGCTTCTTTGTTTTTTGTTTCTTATGCCCCACGTTGGGCTGATTTGCAATTCCTTCAAGTGTGTTTTCAGAGGGGGGCTTTTAGAGAATCAACCTACCCCTTCACACTTAGGCATGGTCCTCAATATTAAATTTTGATTATTTTTGTGTCTCTGTGTGTGATTATTCTTTCCATTTACTTTGTTCTAAGCATGGTATAAATTGTTTTCTTTATTCTGCATCACTTCATGTAGAATTTTCCAGGCTTCTTTATATTCATTGTATTTTCATTGTATTAACTATTTCTTACAGCATATTCCATTACATTATTGCACCACAATATTTTTTTAGTTATTCCCCAAATGATGGGCCATCTACTTTGTTTCTAATTCTTTGCTATCACAAAAAAAAAAAAAAACACCACTGCTATAAATATATATTGCCTTATGTTATTATTTCTCACTTATATATACATATATGTACATGTGTATGTATACATAACATGCAAATAAATTACATGGAAAGCAAGCTGTCTTCCCCATTTGATTGTACATCCTTGGGTGCAGGGACTGTCTTTTTGCCCACATAACTTATCACAAGGGATAAAGTGTCTGAACTTGAGTCAAGAAGACCTAAGGTCAAATCTAGTTTCATACACTTATTAGCTATGAGACTTTGGTCAAATCACTTAAACTCCTCAGCACTCTAATATGCTTTACCAAGAAAACTCTAAATGGGATCACAAAGAGACAATTGAAAAGAATGTACCTAATATATGTTGACTGACTGATGTAAATGAGAACTTCATTCTTATCAATGGCACTCTTGGGCACAAGTACAGTAATGGATCACAGGTCAAAAGATATAGGTATTTTAATCACTTGATTTGCATAATTTCAAATGGCTTTCCAAAATATTTGTACTAAGTCATAATTCCATCAACAATGCACCAGTATCTGTCTTCCCATAATCTTTGCAACAAGAAATCCAATTTTTTTTGTCAGTTTTGCCAACTTCTAGGGTGTAGGGTGAAACTCTGGAGTTGTTTTGATTTGCATTTTTCTTATCACTTGTGATTTGGAGCATTCTTTTGATGAGGTGTAAGAATTGAGGGTAAGAGATTCCCCCTGGTGGATGTCGCAGATTCTTTGTGAAAGAATTCACAAACCCCAAGTTTGTGGCAAAAGGGTATTTGTTTGCACTAAGAAGACAGCTTCCTTAGTGGGCAAAGAATCCTGACAGGATAGTTTTGCAAAGAAAATATCTTTATCAGAGGGCAAAATCCTTTTAGGACTTCTGCAAAGATAGATGTCTGGGCATATAAAGCTAGATATATTGGGGCTGCTTTTGGCTGCAAACCAGGGCCAATTTCCAGATGAAAGAGGGACTAATCTCCAGCTCAATAGAGGCCTTGGCTATGCCTGAGACCAAGATTGCCAATTAAATGAGATTATGTATCTGAGTGTCACCCTTATGGACAGAAAGGTGTGCCCTTCCTAGAGGCCTGGAAGGTTTGAGAAGCCGAATCACTTTCATATACAATCCTTTTTTGGGGAATTGTCTGTATATATCCTTTGACCAATTATCTACTGGGAAGTGGCTTTTAGTCACACATGTTAATTGTGTGGTATGTGATCTGCTTGTCTTCCAATTTTTTATAGTATGATATTTAACAATATATCATATATCTATTTAAAATGTATTGTGGAATGTTGTTGTGTTAAGGTGTTATTCTAAGCTTAATTTCTGCTAACAACTGTTTTTTTTTTTCCCCCAGGAGTTTTTTATCCACTAGAGAATTCTTTCTTAGATAATTTATCTTCCAGTTTTTCAAACACTAAGTTATTGAGTTCCATTGTTTCTGATTGTCCTTGTCTAACATGCAGTGTAATAATGACCTACCTCTCTATTTTTGTGGGGGGGGTTTTCAATAAGAGATGGTTTTTGATGGCTGCAGCATTATATATTTAACAAATTTTTCTGAGTTAGTCTGGGATTTTAATAATTATTTATAACCTTATCACACTAGAAAACTTATTTCTGAATTGTAAATGAGCAATTTTTAAATTATTTAGAACAGAATGTTTACAAATGGAAGAATGTTTTCACCAGGCTTCTTGGGTGGTTCATTTCACATATTATCACTCACAAACTTAACAGCAGAAACTTTGGCTTGGTAAATCTACCAATAACAGTTGCTCTTAACCAAATGTGTAATCAATCAACAAGCACATACTAAGTATGGTGTTAGGTACCGGATATAAAAACAAAAAAGAAGAGTCCATGCCTCCTCAAGAAACTTATTTTGTATTGGAGGAGATGGAACACATATGTAAGTACATCTAAGTACAGGATCACTTGGAAAAAGGAGAGAAACAAAAAGGATTCATATAGTAGGTAATATGAGAAGGAAAGCTAGAGATTTTAGGACATTGAGATGAAAAGAAAGAGAATTCTAGGTATAGAAGAAAGCCTTTGCCAAGACAAAGGTTCAAGACAGAGTGGCACTTAAAGGGAACTGTAAAAAGACCAGTTTGCCCGAATCAAAGAGAACCTGAATGGATTAATATATAAGCATAGAAAGGAGGCTGGAACCAAGTTATAATGTATTTAAATGACTTCAATTTTTTCCCCATTTGCTGGTTCTTTCTTTACTGCTTACAAACATGCTTAAGACTTACCTGTGCACAAAATAATTCTCATTTGACCCTACCCTTCCTATAAGACAGCATTCCTCCCCTTTCACAGCCAAACTCTTGGGAGTAATGAGGGACAGATGGTCTACATTTATGGTTTCTACTTCCTCTCCTCTCACACACATCTTTGCAAACCCTATGCAATCTGGCTTTCATCCCCACTCAACTAAAACTGTCTCTCCAAATGTATCAATGATCTCTTAAGTGGCAAATCCAATGGCCTTTTCTTAATCTTCATCCTTCTAGACTTCTCTGCAAGATCTAATACTGTTAATCATCTTCTTTCCCCTAGATAAAGTTCCCTCTAGTAATTTTTGCAACACTATTTTATTGATTCTCCTCCTGTTTGCTTGATCATCATTTTTATCCTGCCCCCAAAATGGAATTTATTAATCCTTCTTACAATTTCTCTCCATAAGCTGTCTTAGTTATTATATAGCTCCCATGAGTTTCAGTTTCCTTCCTAAGGGCACTAATAAAAAAATGACACTTTTGTAAAAGATTCATTTTCCCTGATTCCCAAACCACTTACATGTTTATGAATTTATTCAGTGCTACATCAAATCAAAATAACTAAATTCAGATATGATCACATGTCAATCTGTAAAGAATTAGAAAAGTCATTAATATTCCAACGAATCTATATTGACTCATAGATTTGGGAATTCTTCCCAGTGATACTGATCATAACTCATCCCTAAATGTCCATCCTGTGCTACTACTGCTCATGTTTTCCCAAAAATTTGTCACAAAGAATCCACATAATATACTGATGGTTTCCCTCAATTGCTCCTGACCTCTTGGGGTCATTATTGGGGAAAATTGTGGCTTTCGTTCTCAATCTTGTCATGTGACATCTTTGCTTGCTATCATATAAAATTCTTTGATGATTCCTTGATTACTTTCATTACTGTCTTCAAACTTTTTATCATTGTGTTTATTCACACTCACACTCTAAGTAGAGGCAGAAAGACTCATAGTCAAATTCAGCTTCATATGCAACCCTAGACAAATAATTTATTTTGACTTGGTTTCTTTAACTGTAAAATGGGGATAATAAAAATGCTTTTCTCACAAGGTTGCAGGGAGGATCAAATCAGACAATATTTATAAAGCACTTAGCACATGACCTAACAGTCGATACTTAATAAATACTTGATCTCTTCCCCCAGAATCCATATAATACTGATTTTAGTTCCTCAGAGGCAGTGGTGGGCCAGGTCTTAACTGCTACATAACAACACTGAACATTGAAAAGATGGAGCTTCTTTATTTTGCTAAAAGTTTAGGATTATTCCCTCAAAAGAATCTACCTAGATTGCTTTCTTTCTCCTTTTCAAGTCCCAAGTCCAGCTTATTGTCCCCTTCTGTTATCACTGATAGGTATAAGTACAATTCAACAAGTTCTACAGATATTCATTCAAATATTTGTTGAAATCCAGAGAAGAGACATTATTTATCCACTTCATCGGTCATTTATAGATGAACAGATCAAATGTCTTTGAGTGGAGCCTCTTACAAGAGGCAATTGTCAGGGCTTGATGAAATCTATATAAAATCTTCACACAGAAGCATCTGTCTAGAGGGTCTTACTAACCAAAGAGAATCACTTCTCATCTTGGATTCTGCCCAGAATCTCCTTCATTACAGTAGCAAATACTGTTATTGAGTTTGCATCCAGCTCACTGTCCAGAGGACAAGGATTTCACATTCAGTATAGTATGGTCAAAATACACTCAGTACTATATTAACCCAAATGTCATTTGAGATTCAAACTAAGCTACATTCCAGACATTTTCCCTTTAATTTAATAGACTTTGCAACTTGTTTTCCCTGATTGCTTTTTCTTTTAAATTTGAAAGTTTTCATTTATGCTGCCAAGAATTAAAATAATAGCTCACTTCTTTCCAGCTGCAGGATCTCTTTCAAGGGCAAAGGGGGGAAAAAATTTCATATACATCCATCAAGGCAAAGTCTGGGACTCTTAAAATGATAAGTAGACCAAAGAATACAACTTGAAAGGCAATATCATAGAAATATAAAACATTTTTTCCATAATGAATCAATAAAAAGCAAAACCATAGACAGAGTTTCTACCTTTGTGCCTTCATGAGCTTCTATTTCCACAATTAAACTTTGATTATAAATTAATAATTTATTATTAATAACAAATTGACTATAAATTAATTATTTATTTAAAGTTATTTATAAATTAATAAATTATTTGATTATAAATTAATAATTTATTAATAAATTTATAAATTAAATTTTCTAGTTAACTCAACAACAAAAAAATGCAGTTAAATACTTTAAAAAATTAAATTCTTTGGGAATGAAGCTTTTATTATGATATTTTAAAAAATAAAAATACAATCCATAAAAATTAGTTGAAACAGTTATAATTTCCAAAGTCACATGACAAAAATAAATTTCCCTACACGGCTTCTTTTTGTCCATACTTAGGGAATATAAACAGGGATAATGCTACACATTGTTTTGATACCTAAAAAGTGGGTACCTTTTCTCTCTACTTTGCCCCCTTTTTAAGTACCTCTTTTTCTCTTTAATGAGTATCAGCCCTATTAAAATGGTAGATAGAACAGACAGTCATCTGTTATTATGAACCTAGTAAAGTCACTTAAAATTCTCAGTATCCACACAATGGTTTACAGATCAAAGAATTAGTTACCTATTTGCTATGGTAAAGAAAGTTTCTTCTCACTATTAGTTTCCTGGCCTAATACCATAAGTCTAGTACAAAAACAAAAAACAAAAAACAAAAAAAACATTTCAGCATGAATTAATAAACTCCAATTTTATACAAAGAATACTATATTAGTTATGTCCTTGAGTGTTCCCACAAAGATTCTGTCAGTGTGTGGAACCTCTTTTTTTCTCTATATACTATCTTAACTTGGTGAACTCAACAGCATCCATGAATTTAGCTATTACAGCTACACAAATGATTCTCAGATCTATGAATGGCAGGAGGTTATGATCAAAAAAAAGTAATTTCAGTTTTGAATAGGAGAGGTGGAACACTTGTCAATAACGCTAAGATCTGGGATATATAGTCATCCTTGTCAAGAGGTCTTTAAGGTGGAATAAAGGTATAAGTCATGAGAGTTGACGAAGAACTGGGAGACCAGACTGTTTAAAGGGATGTCAATGTGTATAATAGAAATTTCCAAATATAAGGACAGGAACAGGCTAGAGAAAATGACTCTTATCAGGAAGGAGGGACAATAAGGTAGGGGCTAGTAAATAAATATTATCAGTATCTGGATAGGATAAGTGGCCTTATAAGGTAGATAATTACTACTAATATCTGATAGAATGATAAGTGACTTTATAAGGACCTTATGAATAAATAACCTTATAAGGCACAAAGAGGAAAGTTTATAATTAGCAGTAAAAAGCAAGGATTAAGAAGGAACACAATACTAAAGAAGAGTACCCAGAAATGCTTTGTTTTTGGGGGGGAAAGTTTCCTCAAATGCAAAGAGTTAGAAGAAGTCATAGAGGAAGGTCTATATGAAAATAATCTACAGTCATATAAGAGTATCCTCAGTGAAACATAAAGAATAGGTTAGCTATTGCAAACATTATACAATAAAAAAATAAAAGATTTGACTGTTATTTGATGAATTAAAAAAAAAAAAGGCTTTCTTCTAACAAGGTATCTAATCTAATACATATCAAACACACATAAGGCTCTTAAGTCAACACACAGAAATAATTTTATTTTCCTGATTATTAATATTAAGCAAAGCAAAAAATAGGGAATAACACATTTGCCAAATGTTTTTGCCACCATCATAAGGATATCCAACGGAGTTCAAATTTAAAAGGTATTCTATATACATGGTGAGATCTTCAAATATTCCTTTGTCGATGACATTTATGCTGATTGTTTCAGTTCTGAACACTGCAGAGCCTCCTAAATGGTATTTTTTTAGTAATTCAAAATTCAGCATGATTACCTCCACAGAAAAAAAGACAAGTGAATGGAAAATTACAACTGTTCAGGTTCCTATACACAAAAATATGGCAAATCTACAGCACTGCTTCATCAGTACATAATAACTTAAATGGGCTTTGGAGATGAAATGTAAACTGGACCTAGAAGTCAATAGGTTAAAAAACAAAGTGGCCAAGATTCCACCTGGAAAACTTCACTGCATTGTATGCTTCTCTCAAACAAAATCTCATGACTTAACACCAACATTTTTCTACTAATATTATACTGTTTGAAAGCAGGGAGAACAAAATTAAAGTTATAGGTAATATTGCCAAAAAACAAAAAAGAAATGTCTGGTGAACATAAAAGAAGCCGTGCCATATAACCAAAGAGGAACTGCAAAAATAAATAGCTTGATATAAAAAAGGTATACAATCAGAAGATATGGGTCCAGTAATGAATCTAGAGAAAGAGATAAAAGATGAACATTTGGAGTGTGATATTGGTATGCATATGTCAAAAAAACTAAAGAAAAAGCCCTCACCAAATTGTGTGGACATTGTTGATGTGATATGAGAAGATACCAACAAATATTGAAAGAGATTAGATAAGATTGGATGGATCAAGAGATGGAATAATAGATGGTCTACAAATCTATTCAATCATAGATCCATTGAAATATTATTACCATACAATTATTATAACAGCAATTTAATAAGGGATCCACTGAAAAATATATGCTAAATCTCTGTAAAGTTTTTCTCTACAGTTTTAAAAATTAAAACTAAGTGATGATTTCTTTATTTTCATAGTTCATTGGAAGAGAATGCTATGGTAGTAAAAATAGTTAATAGCATCAAAATGGTACTATCATTCTTGTAATCAGAATTTTAAATGGCTATATACTAAAGAACATAATTACTTTTGACTTTTATAATCCTATAAGGCATGAATTACTAAATTTACATAATTTCATTTGTACCCTGTTCCAAAGAATACTTATGATAATAGACACTTAAACCTAGAGGTCTTTCTCCCTTCCTCACAACCCTACAAGCACAAATGCATATGCACATCCCCCAAATTTTCTCCAATCTTCACCCTTATCCACAGAAATAATTCCTTTCCTAGGGAATATGGATTCAGAAAAGTTACTAATCATCATACTACCTACAAAATCTTCAGCTTCCCTGAATAAACTAATAACTGATTATCAACTTTAATGTGCTTAGTATACATTAAGGTGCTGAATTGGGAGTAAAAGGAAATAGAAAAGTGCAACTCATCTATGAGGTAATGTTGTATTGAGTATTTCCAGTGGAGCAAGAAATAACATGGCACAACTACTCATAAACTTATAACTAACTCATTAGTTACTCATACTAACTCATAAAAGAAAGCCTTGTTAGTCTTTAGAAGATTTTATAGTTCTTACGACTGAAATTCCTAAATGATCTTCCTCAAGTCCAAATAACACTTCAGTAATTGTATTCTATGGACAAATGTCTAAAAAGTTCGTTGGTTTATCTTTTTTTAAAGAAATTTAAGTTCCCCAAATAACAGGCACTAAATCAAATGTAATAATACAGTTACTAAATGAAATAGTTTTATTTCTTGTACTATGTAACATTACTCACTTATGAGGGGACTTCATCACTAAAAAAAAAAAGTACATGGCACTTTTGTTACTACGTTCATGAGAGTTTTACATTCATCTCAACTCTACTGCTTGCATTATTACATTCTTTTTATGCCAGTACTGAAAATGTAGCTGTTTTTATTCTTTACTGCTTAGGTTTGCCCTCATACCCACTTCTCAGTCACAACTCAAAAATTCTCCCAAGTATTTAAAAATCTTCCCTAAAGACTGACTTTTCTTCTAACTCCCACACCTCATTGGCTTCCTAATGAGTGCTAAAAGAGCTAGAGAATCTCTCCTCCCACCAAATCTCATATAAATATTTATTTCTTTATATACATATATACAGAGGGGGCGGAGCCAAGATGGCGGAGAAGATATATACATATATACATTATATATCAGACGAATAAGCACTTACTAAGCCCACTGTGCAATGCAATGTTCTAAGTGCTATGAATACAAAGAAATGAGAAAAAAAAGTTCTCACCTTTAAGGAACTTCAGAAGTCTGTTAGTACTAGAATGGCATTCTCCAGTTTTGTCATTGTCTATATTACTTCCTATTAAGATATAGTTCCTATCCTCAAGAAATCAATAATTTTGGTGGGGAAGGTAAAACTATTTAAACATGCCAATTAATCTACTATCTTCACTGATATAAAACAAGGCTAAAAAGATGTAAAATATAACAAACACTATAAAAAAAAGTAACCTCCAATCTATGAATGACTGTTCCATGTATCAATAGTTTTTCACTGGGACATACTTTCCAAAAGAAAAAAGAATCGAACATGGTTATTAAGTTCTTGGACCATTTCACAAACAACCAACAAATAAATGAATGAATAATTTAATGAATGGATGAATGGCACAATATTATGATTAGCACTTAGGAGCATTTAATGGTTTTACTAAAAAGTATATTTAAAGATCTAACTTGAGATACAATAACATATAGCCTCTCCCATAGACTCTTCCATCTCTTAAACATGCATAACTCTAATGATTGGTTTCCTAAGGATTTTTCTAAGGATCATTAGCAACATTCATAAGAATACATCCAAGGTGGGAAAAGTTATAAAGTTTTGATACATTGTTATGCTTATGCTATTATTTAAAATTTGTCCTTTTCAAAGGAAAGGTATCTAAAAGTATTTTATCAAAGGATTGGGATACGGCCTTGTAGATAGTAATGCTACAAAAAATATTTCAAAAACAGTAAATAGCTTTGTAGGTTTACCTTCCTTAACCTCACCATTACTATTTCTGCTATTTTTAGATACATTTTGGATCTGACATTGGTATGAGCTGAGAAACAAACAAACAAACAAAAAAACAAAACAAAAGGACTGTCACGCGCACACACACAAAGAGGGAGAGAAAACAAAGCTCTTCCTTCAGCTAGGGAAGTCACTGAAAATGACTATTTTTCAATTTACAATTGGAGCTATAGTATATAACTGGAGTTTTAGTATATAAAAAAATGAAAAGGATGCTCTCAAACAATAACAACCTGGAAAGACTAAGATGAACTAATGCAAAGCAAAGTAAGCACAACCAGGAGAACACTGTATACAGTAACAGCAATTCTGCATGATGAATAACTGTGAATATCTTAGCTATTCTCAGCAACACAAAGATCTAAGATTTCATAAGGACTTAAAAATGAAAAATGCAATCCCCATCCAAAGAAAGAACTGATGAAAGTGTAAATGCAGATTGTTTTATTTTTTTAACTTAGGTTTTGGTCTCTGTTTTCTTTTGCAACATGACTAACATGGAAATGTTTTGTAAGACTACAAATGTATAACCTATATCAAATTGCTTGCCTTCTCATAGAATGGGGAGGGGAGGAACAGAGGAAGAAAATTTGGAACTCAAAATTCTCAAAAATGAAATGTTTTTTAAAAAGTGCTTTTACATATAACTGGAAAAATATTCATTAAATTACTCATTCTATCTCATCTCTATATGACCTATATGCAATTTCATCTTCACTTTCCCTGCTGCTACTTACCACAATGGCCAACATTTCACTTCTGCCCTCTCACCACCTCCATTCTATTCTACTAATTGATGCTATAATAATCTTTCTTTTCAATATAGAGTTATTCTTTCTAATACTACTGGCACTTTTCAGTCAGGCCTGGCACTTTTCAGTCAGGTTTAAGAGATCAATGGCTTCTCATCAGTATTATCTGTGACACTTTGAGCCAGTCATCCTTGTTGCTGCCTGACTTAGGCAAACCTTCCTCTTACCACAGCTTTAAGCCTTTGATTTCCTGCTGGGCATACTATATCCCATAAAGAAAGCAGCAAGGGACCTGGCTGAAAGCCTTCTATCAGTTCCACAGAGACTTCCCCCTGCAGAGGTAGTCTACCACTTCCTGATGCCACCTGATTTCTAACCTCAGGTGAGAAGAAGGGCTGCAGAGGGCCAATTTAAACATCATCCTCTAGCCCCAAAACAGTAACTTCCATCTGTGCCAGCACAAGGTAACTTACAGCTCCTACTGCCTAACTCAATCTCCCAACCATGATGTGAAAAACATCTGGTCCAAAGAGAAACAGCCTCCCTTTGACCTCAGGCCTCCCATCTCCCACAGAGTCTATTGAGGGAAGAAGAAAAGGAAAATTGGTGGGGAATGGGACCTTTTCCTCCATCATGCAGGTTCAATTTTCATCTCCTACTGAGCCCTTTCCTGCTTAATCTTCACTCTTTCAGAGATAGTTAAGCAGGACCTCTCATCTGATTATCTGACCATTTGTCTCCCATTTTAGAGTGCACTTGCCTTTAGGCTCCTTTGAGGAAGTGGAATGATACTCTGAGAAGCAATCTTGAACATTCTCACATCTGATTAGACCCTTCACATTCAGATGATTCTGGAAGTTATCACCTGCATATCATTCCCCCACCTTCATTGCAATCCCCTTAATCATGCCCTCCCAGAGTTTCAACCAAATTTCAAGTCTTTCACTGAACCCTGAGGAATGCCTGTTTCATTGACAAATCATTCATTTGTTTTAAATCTTTCACTCTCCTACTTTACCATGTATTAGCTTTTATAGAAACCTGGTTTCCCCTCTGATGACATAACCCAATTGGTTACTTTTTTAAGTACTGGCTATATCTTCACTCATTCCCCTCAGTTTAGTATTCAAGTCAGGGAAGTTGAAATACTTCCTGCTCCCTGATGACACTTCCAGGTTCTCTCTTTCACCAACCATTCAGTAATCTCTCCTCCTCTAAGGTTCATGTTAATTTATATCTATCAAAATTCTGATAGCTGCTGCCTACAAACTTCTGGGTCACTCCTCTTCTTTACTCAATTAATTTGGTGTATGACACGATTTTTCTCTTCTCAACTCCTGCCTTCATATCAGGAGACTTCAACATGCATATTCTCCCTCCAAAACTCTGACCACTCAGTCCCTCAACCTACAGCCACACACAAAGATGGTCATGTCCTTCATCTTACCAACACCTCCACATTAAAAGAATTCCAAAATCCCTTTACTCAACCATAATCTACTAGTAGTTTTTTACCTCTCTACACTCTTCCAAATTCGTACTCTCATTTTTATTTTTCAGCATTTTCTTTGTATATTTGAGAATTAAAAGTATATTTGCCTCATGCCTCTACTAGGTCTGTATCCCAAAAAGATGACAAAAATGGGAAAAGGAATGTGCAAAAAATGTTTGTAGTAACTCTTTTTATAGTGCCAAGGGAGTGGATTCCCTTCCATTGGAGAATGTCTGAATAAGTTATGGTATATGAATGTGATGGAATATTACTGTTTTATAAGAAATGATCAGCAGAATGATTTCAGAAAGGCCTAGAGAAATTTACATGAACTGATGCTAAGTGAAATGAGTTGAACCAAAAGAACATTGTACACAGAAACAAGAAGATTATGTGATGGTCAACACTAATAGACTTGACTCTTTTCAACAATGAAGTAATTGAGGCCAATATCAATAGGCTTGTGATGAAAAGATCCATCTACACCCAGAGAGAAGACTATGAGGATTAAATGTGGATCACAGCATAGCATTTTCATCTTTTTTTGTTGTTTGCTTGCCTTTTCTTTCTTTCTCAGTTCTTCTTTTCCTATGCAACATGATAAAGGCGGAAATGTGAAAGAAGAAAACATAAGGCTTTGCAAGGGTGAATGTTTCAAATTGTGTTTTGTAATGTCCAGGCTATGAAGGCAGGAGCCACCACGAGGCTAGTCAAAGATGGAGTCCCAAATTTTCTGTGTGTTTGTGTCTGAGAAGCTCATTCCCAGTCCTTCCAGCCCTTAAATAATTCAGTACCATTACATTTCTATAACAACTGAGCATGTGCAACCATTACATCAGATATTACATTAAATATATGTTTAGAGAACCATTATCTCACACTGAGTAGGTGCTTAACTATAAGCACCTTGCTGTCCTTGATTCAAGTACACCTTTTCAGAGTTTTGGCCCTCTACAATCTTTGCATCTCTTAGTTGCCAAATCCCAATGGCCTTGTAATTATCCTCATTCTCCTCAACCTCTCTGCACCCTTTGACACTGTTGATCATTGTCTCTCTTTTCCCTAGGTTTTCAGGACATTACTCTTTCTTGGCTCTCCTACCTCTTCTTCCTCAATTTCCTTTGTTGAATCTTCATCCAGATCACACCCTTTAACCAGAGGTATTCTGAGGGATTATTAAATCTTGGGCCACCTTCTCTTCTCTTTTCCCTATATACTAATTCACTGAGTAATCTCATCAGCTCCTATGATTTAATTGCCATCTCTATGCCAATGATTCTCAAATGTAGTTGGTCCTGCCCCAAACTCTCTGAAGACCTCTAATCTTACATCTCTAATTGTATTTCAGACATCTCAGACTTGATGCTCAGTAGAGATCTTAAACTCAACATATTCAAAATTGAACTTATTATCTTTTGCCCCATTCACTTTGCATTTTTGCTCTCACTTCTTATCTTTCCTATTACTATAGAATATCTATAAGTTATCTTGGATTTTTTACTACATTTCTCAGCCCCCTATATCCAATCTATTATGAAGGTCTGTAGATTTCACTTCTGCAACATCTCCTGAAAACACTGTCCCCTCTCCTCTAGTGCAAGGCTTCATCAACTCAAGCCTGACTACTGCTACACACTGCTTGATGGATCTACTTGACTCAAGTCTCTCCTTATTCTTCAGTTACTAAAGTGACTGGTTAGGTCATCTCCCTACTGAATTAACTCAAGTGGTTCTTTACTGCATCTAGAGTCAAATTCAATATCGTCTGCTTAGTATTCAAAGCCATTCATAGCCCAATCCCCCCTCCTATCTTTCCAGTCATCTTATACTTTACTCCTACCACATATTCTTCAATTTAATGATATTAGCTTTCTTGTACAAAACAACTTGAGGCATCCTGCCTTCCTCTCTTAGCTTTGGGCATTTTTTTTGGCTGCTCCTGATACCTGGATTGCTTTCCCTTCTTTATCTCCTGCTTTCCCTTTATCTCTGTCTACTGGCTTCTCTGGTTTCCTTTAAGTCTCAACTTAAACTCAAAATCCTGTCTTCTATAGAAGAAGCCTTTTCCAAACTCCCTTAATTCTAGCACCTCTCTCAATTATTAACCAATGATTCTGTGTATAGTTTGTATATATTTATTTGTTTATTGCCTCCCCCATTAGATTAAAAACTCCTTTTACCTCTTTTTGTATCACAAGTTTAGTACAGTGCCTGATACAAGGTAGGTACTTAAATATTTATTGATTGACTGGCATATAAGTTTTTTGACTTTGGGATTTGAAAGAGGGTTAGCCATTTATTTTTTAGAAACTTTATTGATATATCTTTTATACTACATTAATTTTTTTGTTTTATGTCTCCCTCCATCTCCCTTACTATAAATATACCTTCTGACAATTGTTCTTTACTTTGGATATCAGAAACATAAATAAGAATTAAAGAACTCAGGCACAAAGCACATTTCAATCAAACTGAACAACTTCCTGTTCTCTTGCTCAGGCTGTTCTATATACTTTGTTTATAGCTTTCACTCTACCTCTTACCCTAATGAATTCTTACAAATCCTTTAAAGAATTCAAACTCCACTTTTCTGCAAGATAAATTCCTACAAAGTACTTTATTTTCAACATCTCTAAAAAAATGACATTTTTAAAAACCTTTTAAAGTGTCACTGAGAGCCATCTTCCCTCATACAAATATAGACAAGGAAAACACTTCAACACATTGGCCATGTCTGAAACTCTACTGTCTGTCTACTAACCTATCACATGTCTGTCACGAGCTGATATACTTCAGTTGGTCACTGCATCAAAGTTAAGTCTTTCAAAGTTGTTGTTTTCACATCAGAGGTGATATGAACTAGTGGCCTACAAATTCCCAGGAGAAGACTGAATCATATTGAAATATAATTGAGAAATGTTTAAAAGATATAACATATAATATTAATTTGTTATTTTTTAAGTCAATATGCAGACCACAGGGATGTTTCTATTTGATCCCACTGTTTTCCATTATTGTGGCCATTGTATGAATTATTCTAGTACTTCTCATTTCATTCTTCATTAGAAACTTCTATGGTTATAATTAGGATTAACCTAACCTAACCTGTGCTTCTTTGCACAGGTGGATGATTATGAGTTTCAAATACAGCATGTAATATAAAATTTTTCAACATGTTTAGTTTTGCCAAATTCTTTTTTCCCTATTCTTTTTTTACTCTTGAGTATAAGGAGTAGTTGTTTGGTAAGAAATGGAAGAATGATTTAAAAGGAAATGTAGGTGATATATAAACAGAAGATATCAGTAAAATGGTTTTTCTCCCCCACAAGAAGTGTTGCCGCCCCCCCCCATTACAGCTTCAAAAAGTACTTAATCTGGTTCTCTTCTAATTATGTTGTGATTTTTAATATTCAGGGCAAGCATCCCTTCTGAACTTTTTTGTAGTAAATGATATAAGCCTAATTTCTCCCAAACTGTTTCCAGATGTCCCAGCAATAAATCCTGTCAACAAAGGTCTCACCTGCCTCACACCCAAGTAATGTTTGTTCTGAGATTTATGATGCATTCCGTTCAATCAAGTGTGCTTCCTTTTCCAGTCCCTTCCATTGAGCTACTTTTTAATTTTTTTTTAAACCAGTATCAAATAGTTTTGATAATTATCAATTATACTATAATTTGAAGTATGGAAGTAGAAAGTGGTCCTTTAAATCAAGAACTGGTATATAACTTGAGCAAAAAGGCCTCTCATTTACTTACTTAGTATGATCTAAGTTGTCAGAAGTACCACTACTACTTGTCAGCGGTAGAATTTGAATTCAGGTCCTCCTGACTCAGGCCAGTTCTATCCCCTGCACATGGGTGCCAAACCTTATTGACCAGACCCACTGCATCTCTCCTCAGTCCTCTGTTAGTTAGGAGAGTGAAGGGTACTAACTTGTGCTTTTCTTCTCATCATTTATAACTAAGAGAAAAAACTAAATTCACTCAGTTGTGTGCCCAAATTGCTGTTTCCCCTACATCAAATGTAAAGATATATAATTACCACTATTTGCCAAAAGCCAAGAGGGAGAATTGTATGTATCAGTAAGGTGGGGAAATATAAACTTAAACCCAATTGCCCCAGCAATAATAAATAAATAGATTGTGACAGAAATGCCTGCCACTTTACAAAGAATGACACATAAATTACCACCTGTAAACATTTTTTGGGGAAAAAAATGAATATGCAAGAAAGTACACTAATTATGATCTTTGTTTATAAGAAAATTATGAAGTTATGAAAAAAAGAAATTCATAAATGAATAATATATCTTGGTTTACATGCACTTGAGCATCAGAATGTCACAAGAATTAAAAAGGAGTTCAATATAAGCTTCTAAAAATTATATTAAATAATCAACAGCTTTATAGGCCTAGATAATATTTGTGCCTTCATACTTTTTCTCCTGCCTAGTCTACTTTCCTTAATCTTTATTTTCCCTCAAACAATTAATAATAGCACTTATTTAAAAACACACACTACTCTGGAATGTGGGATATTCAGCAATTCCTTTTTTTTTTAAGCTACTGTATGGCCTTCAATAATATGAACACAACACAACATTTCCTTATGTGAGGAAAAGCTACTCATTTGCTATTAAAACTACTCACATTGGATACATGACACCAAAGAGTGAAATTATCAAAAAAGAAAAAACTGAACAATTTCCTTTGTTTATTAAAGATTTCTATATGTGATTCCTTTGGATTAAAAAATATTTCTGGATAAATGTGACTCAAAAGATTAATGAATGGCTCAATTCATGTTTCATCTGTTCGTCTAAACTGTTCCTCCATACACCCACAGAGTTGTTTATAGTGCAAGAGTGCCTATTTGTTGAATTTGAATTGATATTTGAGTATAAAGAAGGGAGTGACACATTATAACTAAATCCCTATGATGGTCTGAATTACAACAGGTTAGACCTCCCCACCTCCCCACTAACACAGAGGCCCCTAGTAATATTGTATAGTAGAAAGACCTTAAAAAGAGTCAGAAATTCTTAGGTTGTAACCCCAGACTCCACCTCTGGCCTCATTTTTCTCATCTGCAATAATAATAATAATAATAAAAACACTCATTCTGCACTCTCTAGAGAGGCAGAATGATACAGTGGGAAGAATAGTACATTGGAAGTCAGAAGACCTAGAGCTGGGTACTGGCTCTAAAACTTACTAGCTGTATAACTTTGAACAGGTCATTTAACCCACAGAAATCTTAGTTTCCTCCTCTGTAAAATAACTATAATACTACTTGCACAATCTACCTTAGAGCATCATAATAAAAAAAAAAGTTTTTTATAAACCTCAAATAATTATGTAAATGTTACCTAGCAGTATTAATACCCTCAATGGAGAGATATGATCATCAAAGGAGATGAACCACAACAAGGTACTTCACATATGATAGAGAGAGCTGTATACTACTATAAGGTTGCATTGTTTTTAATTAAACTTAATTTACTTAAGAAATCCTTCCCAAATTAAAATGAAACTCAAAATTCTTCAGCTGTCACTCCATCCTAATATTCTGTCTAAATGTATACCAATTTTCAGCTACACAAACAGAGCTCAGATATGTTTTTTTAAGGAGAGTTCTACATAAACACTACAACCTCCTCTAAGATTATTGTATCTTGTTATCTGCACATGACAATCATCAACATTTTCATAAATGGGGAAAAAAAAAAAAGAAGAGGACTGCACAGTGAATTTCTATTACATATAGTTTGTTTTTCTAGTAGATAACAAATTCAACATTTTGGTTCCAAAGCTGTACTAGAGCTTGTCTGATAATCTAAGCTCTCTGTTCTCTTTTGTGCATTTTTTTTTTCATTTTAGTGCCATTCTTTTCTTTTCTTTTTCATTTTTTTGTATATCTATATCACAACTCATCTTCTACTCCAGCCTTAAGGCTTCCATTGTAACAAAAATAATCAAGCAAAACTCATCCAGTTCTTACCTGACTTCCCTGACTTCCAGTTTCACATCACTTACTGTCTACTAACTGATCCCTTAACATGTCCAATGTCTCCAAATCTGAACTCCTTATCTTTTTCCACCAAACCCTCCATTCCTTCTAACCTTTCTATTACTATCTAAAGTATCCTGGTCATCTAGGTATTATCTTCAACTCCTCACTCTCTCTCAGACTCCACAAAGCCTGTCAGTTTTAATTTTTATCTACCATACTCTAATACTACTCCCCTTCTCTCCTCTAACACTGCCACCAACAGACTAGCTCAATATCCTGCTAGTTGGCTTCCCTGCCACAAATCCCACCCATTCATCAAAGTTTGGATCTAAATACACCACCTACATACATACCCTCTCTCTCTCTCTCTCTCACTCTCTGTCTCTTCCCTCCTCCCCCTCCCTCACCCTGTGGCTCCCTATCATCTTTAGGATCAAATATAAAATCCTGTTAGGCATTCAAATCCTTCCCTTCTCCACACCTTTCTACACCTCCAGTTCATTACTTTTTTGTCAAGAGGTGAGGAAACATCTGGGGTCTTCTGGAGTTTTAGCTTATCACTGCCATAATCAAAGTTCTCCTGGTTCTGCTAACTTCATTCTTCATCAACTCATACAAGACTTCCCAAGTCTCTCCAAATGTATAAGAATGGGGCTTTTTGAAGTACCTATTAAAATGTTTTACAAAACAACCATACAATGTTGACTGCCAAGTAGTATTTGTCATTCCTTCTTGCCCAGATGAACTTTTTATTTTTATATTATAATTAGATGAAAGAGGAGTCTCTTCTATAAGAGGAAACTTAAGGTTATGCAACCTATTTTATGAGGCAAGTGGAACTTGCTGCAATGAAGTTTCAAGTACTTATTAAGAAATTGAGGCAATCAATAGAAACATAAGTGATAAACATCTGTATTTCTCATTTCCTCACTAAAAAAAATATGACAGCATACAGGAAATTATTTTATATGTTATTACAGATGATCACCAACTTAATAACAATATTCACAAATTAAGAGGTATCTTCTGACATGAGATATAATAATCACTATATCCAAATTGATATCAAAAAGGAAAAATGAGTGTGCTACTAACTTCAAATGTGTGCCAAAGAAATCAAATCACATGACTACCTAGGAGGCCATATCTCTGGTTCAGTGGTTCTGAAAATTGTCCATAATTCAACAATCCTGAGGATTCCCACAAACCCTATTAAAAAAAAAAAAAAAAAACCTTTTCCAAAAAAAGAAACAATTCTATAAGAAACTAATTCTCCAGTTAAATCAAGGAGGGAGATGATATGAGACAGGATATAAATGTGCAATTCCCAAGATTGTGGTTAAGAAACACTGGTCCAGATGAGAGGCTTGGTATTGACAAAAAGTTTACAAATAGAAATTAATGTCCCACTTAGCAAGAAAAGGGATTACTTTCCAAATGTTAGGAATAAAATCACATACCCTAAACAGAAAAGAATTGCCTTTAGCTACAGGCAAGTTGTGAGAATATATATTAAAGTGATCAATAGAAGGCATTGTTGATAGAGTTGTGAACTGATCCAGTCATTCTGGAGAACAATTTGGAACTATGCCCAAAGAGCTATCAAACTATGTATACTCTTTGATCCAATAGTGTCTCTACTGGAGTCTGTATCATAAAAAAGAGAAAAGGACCCATATGTACAAAAATGCTTGTAGCAGCTCTTTTTGTGGTAGCAAGGAATTGAAAATTGAATGGATACCCATTCATTGGGGAATAACTAAATAAGTTATGGTATATGAATGTATTGGAAGATTACTGTTGTATAAGAAATGATCAGCAGACTGGTTTCTGAAAAGACTTAAATGAATTGATGCTGAGTGAAATGAGCAGAACCAGGAGAACATTGTACACAGTAACATTGTTATGATCAATATGATAGACTTAGCTCTTCTTAGCAATACAGTGATCCAAGATAATTCCAATAGACTTGGAATGGAAAATACCTTCATCATCCAGAGAGAACTATGAAGAAGGGTGAAAACTATCTTTATATGTAATTGGAAAAATAAAACACTATTGAGAGGAGAAAAAAGTGTCTAATGTGCTATTGTTTTTTGTTGGGTTAAACTTATTTGTTGCAGGACAGAGGCAGTTGGTGAGTACTGATATTTTTAAAAAGGCATTAATTCCCCCCTCCCCCAGGCTGGGGTTAAGTGACTTGCCCAGGGTCACACAGCTAGGAAGTGTGAAGTGTTAAGTGTCTGAGACCAAATCTGAACTCAGGTTCTCCTGAATTCAAGGCTGGTGCTCTATCCACTGCGCCACCTAGCTGCCCCAGCATAAAAATTTTTTTTAAAGATATATAGAAAAAAACACAAAAGTTCAAAAGGGACCACAGAGAAATTCTATTACTACCTTGTTAAAATTTAAAGTACTCTATAATAAAAAAAAATAATAACAGAAGTTCAATTTATAAACAAGCCTCTTTTTTATTTGCTCTTTAGAAATTGAAATGTTTAAGCTTCTGATTTCTAAGTTCAAAAGAAGTTCATGGACAAAATATATATATGTGAAAGAACTTGGGAGTTCTCAGTTATGAAAACCTGTAATAGTCTAAGTGGACATTATTAAACAAAATTTCTGTTCACAAACAGGAATGTGGCAAATTCTTATGTTCAGATTTTTTTTGTCTAAAATTTTTCCATTTCGAGAAAAACTTCACTATTAAAACAGTACAAGGATCAGGTTCTTCCGATTTGGGGATTTGGCTCCTCCTTTTCTGGTATCTAATATTTACTATTTGCCTGTTAATTTTCTTTTTAAAATTATCCCTATTTTAACTACTTAGTAATATTATTTACCTATTTTTAGCATTTATTTTAAATCCCCAGCCCCCAAAAATTATTTTCCTGAAGAACAAGTTGATATCAACAGTCAGCAACAGGAAAAAACAGTGGCCTGAGATTTAGCTGCATTTGAATCCAAGTTTCAATGTAACCCTACATAAGTCAATTAAACTTCTAAACTTGAGTTTCCTCATATAATAAAATAGAGTTGTCAAATTATTTCTAGAATTTAGTTTTCCAGTTCTAACAATATAAGAATCTAAAAATGTACACAAGATATTTTTTCCACCAACAAATCACATACATAATACACATAAATGGAAGTCAGTTCAGCAGTCTGCAAGGCAAATTAAGCGTGGAAAGAGACTACAGGTAAGGAGGCTTGTTGGGAGTCTACAGCAGTACTCTAGATATGTAGTAATAAGAGTATGAACAAGAGTGGCTGACAAGGGAAATAGGAGAAAAAAGGACAGATACAAGAGATGTGAAAAATGGTCAACACAACAGGGTTTGGTGTCTGGATATGGGAAGCAACAAACAAGGAAGAATCTGATAACTCTTAAGATTTCAAGGTTGGTGGGGGCAGCTAGGTGGGGCAGTGGATAGAGCACCAGCCTTGAATTCAGGAGGACCCAAGTTCAAATCTGGTCTCAGACACTTAACACTTCCTAGCTGTGTGACCCTGGGCAAGTCACTTAACCCCAGCCTCAGGGGAAAAAAAAAAAAAAGATTTCAAGGTTGGTTAACAGGAAAAATTACAATATTCTTAATAAAGAACAGTAATTCAGAGAGGTACTAGAAGAAAAATTCCAGCCAAACTAGATTACTCTCTAGTCTACAAACTCAGGTCATATTTTCTAATACTTCCTCTGAAACCTTTGCTCATGCACGCCTTAATTCCCTACCTTTTGAATTTACTCATTCATCAAGATCTACTTCAAATAACGTGTCCTTCTGCTCATTTTCCTTAAGATTAGAAAATCTTTCAAAACTCAGAGCTTTCAGGAACTTGGACTCATGTATTTATTTCTATTTTATGACTACCTACCTACTTTTTTTATCACTCCAATTAGATGGTAAGTTTCTTGATGGTAAAGTATCTTACTTATCTTTGTAATTTCCCTCATGTCCAAGAATTTTATATATTGAATTGAATCCAATTGAATTCTATTTCATCTATAATTAATTTGAAGTCAGAACAGACTATGCAAATAGAAATATCTACTAGAAGAAATAGAGGACAAGAGAAAACTATAGGTAATACCAAGTCATCCAAACAGGAGCCACTGAGGTTACAAGAATCAATTCAATATAAATATTTATCAAATGGACTACTCTATGTGAAACATCACAGTAGGCAACAAATACAGAGATTTTAAAAATGGTATAATCACCATCTCCTAACTCTGCACTTTTTTGAAAGGCTGACTTCAATGCCTCAGAGATTTTTCTCTCTTCACCTCTGCCTCCTTGGCTTCCTTCAAGTTTCAACAATAAAGTCCCATATTTTGCAAATTGCAAAGAAGCCTTTTCTGCTCCTACTTAATTTTAGTACCTTCTTGAATATATCTTTTGTTTAAACATAGTTGCTAACATATTGTCACCCAGTTAGACTGTAATCTCCCAGGGGCAGCTAAGTGCTGCAATGAATAGAGTACCAGGCCTAGAGTAAGACTCATCTTTCTGAATCAAATCTGACACTTACTAGCTGTGTGATCTTGGACAAGTCCTTCAACCCTGTCTGCCTAAGTTGAAGAAAATGGCAAATCACTCCATTATCTTTGCCAAGAAAACCCCAAATCCATTCACAAAAAGTGAACTGAAAATGACTGAACAACAACAAAATCCTTAAGAGCTAAAATAATTTTTTGCTTTTCTTTGTATTCCCAGCTCTGAGCACAGTGCTGGGCATATAGTGAGCACTTAATAAATTTGAGCTAACTTAACATGGATGAAACCAGCATGTATTATATTATTCTTTTGTTATGTTTATCATTGCTCTATATCACTTCTTACAACTTTCCCATGTTGTTTCAAATCTATACATTTGGTTCTTTTGATACCTTAATATTTCAAACAGGTATTATTGTATCCACTAAACAAAAAAGGAAGCTGAAGTCTGAACAATGATTTGTCCACATGGCTAATGCTGTTCTCAAACTCAAGTCCAGATCTTTACTGACTCCATGTCTGGCTAGCATAATTTTCACTACACCACTACTGCCTGCCCAGAGAATTCACAGAAAGGACAAAGCAAGAGTCAAACAAATAGGAAGCCAAGAACAATCAATTTAAATTTAATATGTTATGTATCAGTATGTCAGTAATGAGTTTTAAGTTATTGTTCAAGTCAATTTATCAAACATCTGTTAGGCAAACCTGGACACAACACATGAAATTAAATAGGATACGAAAGTTGGACAAGTTACAAATTAAAACAAGGTATAAAATTTAGGTAGAAATAGCCTCATTCTCAAAAAAGCTATAGTGAGGCTATGACATGTGAAGAAATAATAAAATGATAATAATGACAAAATAGTACATGAAAAGAGCATAAGACAAGTGGAAAGGTTATTACTAAATGAAGGTGAAGGGGAAAAAAATCAAAGAAAGACTCATGGAGGAGAAGAAATTTTAATAGGACTTGAAAAAATGAGTATGAATTCAATGGGGGCAGGAATTCCAGATACAGAGAACAGCATAAACAAATGGTCTAGAGTGAGATGGCATGGAGCACAGAGAAAGTAAGAATATTACAGTTTTTCTGAAATATAGGTAACAGTATGAAATTAGATTGCAAAGAAGGGTGGCACCAGACTAAAAGTTTTTGAATGCCTGGCATGAGTAAATAAAATGCCTCGATTCAGTAGGCATTTGGGAGCCAATGAAGATTTCTGAGCAAATTACTTGACCTTTTGCCCCACCAAAGCAGCCCAAAGATGGAAAATTTTCAGAAACATTCAGAAAATCATTTTGATAAGTGTTCAACAAAGCAGTGTATACTATTTAACAAACTCTTTGTATAACTAAATTCATAGCATGGAAAAGACAAGCAGTCTAAAAGGTACAGCAGTAAAAGGCATTGTGCTATTGCTATTGCAAAGAACAGGAACAAAGATATCCTTCATAAAGTATATATCATTTGTTCCTTCCTTAGCATTCTCATTACCCTATTACTGTTCCATGTAAACAAATTGCAATAACTTAAAAATCAATTCCTAACCTTTGGCCTTTTTCCATTCTATTCAATAATACAAATACAATCAGATCCAATCTTCCAAAACATTTTTATTTCATGTTCAATGGTATTGTCATAAAAATTAGATTGTCTGTGCTAGGGTCACCCAGTCTCTAGTATCCACTTGACTCCTCTGCAAAATATTTCCTCTCATCTCGATAGCCAGCACCATTTGCTAAATTTTAGCTTCTACAATTTCTACTCATTCTCCTCAGTTGTCCTCCCAGGATTCCTGAAGGTGGGGAACTTTCATTCATCCTTCCTCCTTTCCCCCTAGTTTCCCAGAGTATCATGCAATGTTGATGTTTTTTAAAGGAGATTTACTACAAAGTACAATAGATAGAAAGGTGGAGAAAGCCCTTCATATAGTGTCAGATAAAAGGGAAAAAAAGATTCACTAATTTCTCGATATTTTTATGGTTTAAATTTATTTCTAAGCATCAACTACATGGTCTAGACACTCTGTTTGCCTCTCCTTTTCTGCTGGCAAATCTTTGATGTTAATTCAATTCTGGCTATTTGCTATGAATTTGGTTGGCAAGGCTATTTCTTAGGCTTCTTAAATCTACTTTCCAACAGGGAGACATTTGGGGATTTTAGGACAGCACTTTTCTGAAGAAATTAATTTCATAACATTTAAGCACCTATAACATGCTAGCTTTTTTCTAATTTGGTCATTCACAGACTTGTCAACCTAGTGTGTGGGAGAGGATTCTTACACTTTTCTTTTGTACTTGGCAGTTTTGGTGAAGTCTGAACTACTCAAAATAATGTTTTTTTATTAAGATATGGAATAAATACATAGATTGTAAAGGAAACCAATTATATCAAAATAGTTAACAAAATATTGTTTTAAAAGTTCATAGACAAAAAAAAAAAAAAAAAGGTCAGTCTACAAATTAAGAAATCTAGTCTAATCTGTTAACTATGGACTCAAGAGTAAGAGGGGTCCTAGATCCTCTATCTACAAATGAATAAGATTCTTTACAATCTGGAGTCCTACAACTATCTCCCCTCTCCTGCTTCAGGCATTCTTAACCCTCTAATTAAGGATCTCCCCTCTGCCCACTCCCCCAAAAAAGTTCTCTGGATGTACTTTTTTACGTTACTTCACTTTCTTTTGTTTCTCTCTTTCCTACTCTCCCCTGGTTTAATGAAGAGAATTATATAAAGCTTGCTTCACCAATATGTTACTCTTTTTGGGCCTGATCCTCTACCTTGTTCACAATATAGCCTTCCTCCTAACCTTAATTCTTCTGTTGCTTTGAATTATAAACACATGTAGCCCTGCCACTTACTAGTCCAGCTGATAGATTCTAGGGCCAATTATACTAAATAACATTCTTTTTTCTCAGCTCTTAGCTTCAATCATGATACATTCAAAAACTTTCACAGAAAAGGCAGAAGAAAGAACTACTAAATCCGTGGACTCAAAAAAACATGTTTTTGCTCTAAATAAAAATAAAAATGTTGACTGATGAGCATACAGAACAAATCAATTACATCTTCACACTAATTTTACCCATCTTTTTAACACTCATTACTGCCTTTCCAAAATAGGACAGAGACATTTCACCACAACCAGCCTTGTAGAGAAAAACCTTCAACCATTTTATTCTCTTGTTTAATGTTATTCAGTTATGTTCAGTTGGTTTTTAATCATGTCTGGCTTTTTGTTACCCTATTTAGGGTTTTCTTGGAAAAGATAAGTTTGTCCTTTCTTTCTCCAGGTCATTTTAAAGATGAGGAAATTGAAGCAAACAGGATTTTAAGTGACTTGCCCAGGGTTACACAGCTGATAAGTGTCCTGATCTGTTATCATGCCACCGGATACACATGGCTCTGGAGGAAAGAGTGAGACTGGTGACTGCACAGACATTCCTCATCTAAATCCAATTCACTTGCATATCATGGCATCATGTTCTTGAAGCCATGGTCCTCTTTAAGAACAAAGGCAAACAAGTCTAAGGCCATATCTTAACTCAGGAAAATTAGTCTTGACTTCAGGACTGACACTATCCACTTTCAGCCTAGCTGCCCTATCTTGCTGATTATCTATTCATTTCTCTACCAGAAACTCCTAATTTCTTATATTTTTCTCAGGCCCACAAACTCACTTTTCCTCATTTTATTCCATCCCATTTCACAGCAACTTTACAGCAACAATTTTCATGCTTTCTGTTCTTAGGCTTCTCTCACATTCTTGGTTGTTCGTTTTTTTGCTGAGGCAATTGGGATCAAGTGACTTGCCCAGGGTCACAGAGTAAGAAGTGTTAAGTGTCTAAGGCCACATTTGAACTCTGGTCCTCCTGACTTCAGAGCTGACACCTAACTGCCTCCTTCCTTTACATTCTTAAAAATGATCAATGACCCACAGATGCTTTTGTTTAAGTGAATTGTAGTTATCAATATTTATCATATTAGAAACTAAAATACCTTAGAATTGTTACAAAAACAGTTTCACCTCACAGATTCCCCCATAAGATCTTTGGGTCCCTGGATCACACTTAAAGAATCACTACTTTTACAGAGAAAGTTGTCTGTCTAAACTGGGTTACCTCAGTTTTCTACCTCCAACCTTAAAATCTCCCGAATATTTACATTTATCCTGCTTCAAGAAAAAAAAAAAGTAATAGCATCTGACAGATGGTTTTTCAGTTTGTAATGTGTGTTCCATATCTTATCTAGTTTGAACTATCTTTTCCTCTTTTTTCCAAAGCTAACCATTTCCACCAACTCTTTCAAGCTCTTGGTCCTACAATTTCTCATACATATTTCAGTAGAGACCTCATCACAAATCTCATCTCTCAATTAGCTGTACCACCTTAAGAATTCTGACTTCTCCACTTAATTCAGGTATCTTCTTCATTTTTTTTCCAGCTTTCTTTTTGTTTTGTTTTTCTCCATTAGATTATTAATTCCTTGGGGGGAAAGGACCTTCCTTTTTTAATATTTGTTTGACCAGTGCATAGAATATAGTGGACAATATTTATTGACTTACTGTGACTCCCATATCTTTAATTTTTCCTTCTTCATCATCTCTTTGCCCTTCATCTACAAACATCCTCAAATGATTCTTTGCTCCCCAAAGTCCTCCAACAACCCTGGAATCTGTTTCACTTCTTACCTTCCTTTTGGCATGATATCTTTCAAACTCATTATCTACATTCCCTGCTTCCATTTTCACATCACTTCTCAACTCTTTACAATGTGGCATTTACCAAAAGATAGGTAATGAATTCTTGATAATGAAACAGCTTTTTCACGGTTCTCATCTTTCTTGACCTTCCGGGTGAGGCTACCCTCTCCTGGCCTTTTTATTTCTCTAATCATTCTGTCTCTTCCACTCCTGCCAAATGCAGACATGTTCTGTTCTTAAAACATTTTTCCTCTCCACCCTTTTCCTTGAAGATCTTATCCAGAGTGCTCCAGCTTTCATCTCTACTATATATGACACATAAATAGTCATCTTTTAGCCTTGTCCTGTTACTAATCTAGAATTTCCAGTGGTGTACAAAGTATTTCTCATCAATCAGTCACTAGATCTTAAGGGGAGAAGGGGAGAAAAGGTGTAAGACTAGAAAGGTGGGGTGAGAAGAGTATATTATAAAGGACTTTTAATGCCAACCAGAGAATTTTGCATTTGATCCTGAAAGTAATAAGGAGCCACTGGTCAGTTCTCTGCTTTAGGAAAATCACACAACAGCTAAATAGAACACAGACCAGATGGGAAGAGATGTGTGATAAGCAGACCAACCAGCAGGTTACTGTAATTGCTACTATATTCTATCTATTGTAGTAGTTTAGGTGTGAAGTATGAGGGCTTAAAACAAGGTGGTAGTGTTGGAGAAGAAAAAGGAGCATATTCAAGAGACATTACAAAAATAAAATTAAGCAGGTATTGAAGACAGATTGACTATGGGAGGTGAAAAAGTGAACAGAAGAGGCTCTGGAGGTTTGAGAACCTGGGGAATTTGGGTCCCAAGTGAGAAGTTTGGAAAGGGGAAGAATTTAAAGGAAAAGACATAAGTTGCATTTCAAACATAATATGTTTAAGATGTCTACTAGACATCTAGTTTTGAGATGTCTGAAAGGCAATTGGAGATGCAAGACTGGAGGTCACCAAAGAGGTTAGGTCTAGATAAGTAAATCTGAAAAATCATCAGTATAGAGATGATAATTCTATAGGAGTTGGTGAAATTACCATGAAGTAGTAAAGAGCAGAGCTTCTTAAAACTTTTCCCACTATTATTATTACCCCTATTCATCTGAAAAATATTTCCATTATGTCAGATATATAGATATATGACATAGGTATACAAATCAAATGTTTGCTGGTAATAAATCATAATTTTGCAACTCCCACATTCAGTTACAAGATCCCTTTGTGGTGTTGAGCACCACAAAGCTGGGGTAGAGAGGGAGAGAAGAGAGCCCTTGAGATACCCATAGTTAATAATTGTGGCTTAGATGAAGAACCAGCAAAGGAGACTAAAGAGCAGTATGATATGTAAGGAAGAAAATTAGAAGAGATGGATTTCCCAAAAGCTTAGAGAGAAGAGAATATCAGGAAGAAAAGGGTAACCAACAGTGTCAAAGGTGAATAATAAGAATCGAGAAAGGGCCACTGGATATGGCAAGTTAGAGATTGCTAGTAACTTTGGAGATAGACATTTTGGATGACTGATGAGGTTGGAATCCAGAATATAGAGTTAAAGAAGAAAAGAGGATGTGGAGTTACACAAGGTTTTTTCAAGGAGTTTAGAAACAAAGGACAAAATGATAATTTATTGGGAATATAAGGATCAAATGAGAGCCTTTTGAAGATGAAATTATAAGCAATAGGGAAGCTGCTAGTAGACAGAAAATTGCGAGTAACTGAGATCAGAGATGACAGAGGAGGCAAGCTAATGAAGGAATAGGATGAAATGAAAATGGTTGTACCGTGAGAGAGGCTTGCTTGGCAAGGAATGTGATCACCTCTTTATGTGACACTCGGTGAAAGAGGAAACATTAGTAGAAAGCATTTGAATGATAAAATGAAGAAGATGACAAAAAAAGGAGCTCAACAAATGGCCTCAATTTTTCTTAGTAAAATATGAGGTAAGGTTCTCAGGTAAGAAACTGCAGAGAAGAGAAGCCATGGGATATTTGAGGAAGGAAGAAATGAATTTGAAGAGCTTTTGTGGAGAGTGAAATAGTGAATTGATAAGGGAAGTATAGAAGAATTGCCTAGCAGCTTTGAGGGTCTAATTGAGATTATGTAACATTTGCGTAGTGGAGTCCAGCAACTCATACTCAAATATGTGCCCTATTAAACCTTTCATCTTCCAAAAAAAAAAAAAAAAATTCTTCTTTTTCTCAACTTCATAATTATTATTAATGACAAAACCAATTTCTCTCAATCACCCGAACTTGAAACCTATGAGCCATTTCTACAGCTCCCTCCACGTCTCAAGTCCAAAGAACAGGTCCTATTCAAATGTAGACTCCCAGATCTATCCCAGTTCTCTCTACCTTACTAATTTCAGCATGCTAGTTTCAAGCTCACCAATTCTTTCTTTTTTTTTTTTTTGAGAATCTATAAATCTATTTTATGACAACTTGCATTTAACATGCTATTTTCCAAATTATTCTTTTTTTTATATTAAACATGGTAGAAATATGTTAAATCTAATATATATATATATATATATATATATATATATATATATATATATATATATATATATATATATATTCATGTTTATACAATTATCATGCCACACAAGATCAGCTCATTAATTCTTGCCTGGATCATTATAGTCTCCTTGTCTCAAATAGCTAGTCCTCTCTAATAAAGAGAAATTATCTTAATGAAAGAGCAACTCTGAAGTCATTCTCCTAATCACAAATCAATGGCTGCCCACTGATCATTGAATTAAAAGTCCTAAACAAGCTTTTACTGAAGACCTTTCATAATTTGGCAGCAACCTATCTTTCTGATCTGGTTTTCAACTAATTCTGTATATATATCCTAATGAAAACCAATGTCTTGTTCTTGAACAATTGATGTTTTCCTAATCTCAAGCTTATGCCATTTCAACTGCCTGAAATACCATCCCTATCCCACTCCCCAAATTTATAAGATCCTTAAGGTCAGGATCTATCTCAATCCCTGTATCCCCTATTGTGCACACAGTAATAGCTCAATTGAATTGAAATATTTATTAAGTAGCTACTATGTAAAAAGTACATAAAAGGCCATGCAAAAGATAATATATTTTCAAGAAAGAATATACTAACCACTAGGAGAGGCAGCAAAACTAGGAATAGCTTCTGAACTAAGCATAGAAGAAAACTAAATTCCAGAAGCAAAGGCAAGAAAGGAATATATTGCAGGTCTGTGCAAAGACAAAGAAGCAGGAAATGGAAGGTCAAGTTTTTGGAAATAGATAGAACAATTCAGCAGAAACAGAAGATATGAAGAAATATAAACTAAGTCTGAAAAGGAGGAAATGTAGATTTTAAAGAGTTTTAATTAGCCACTAGTTTGCATTTTGTCCTAAAAATAAAAGGAAGCTCAATAAAATGTTTACTAATTGAAATGGGCAAAGATTCAAAACCCTCCATAATCTATTTGGAAGATTTTACCTATTTACTGAAAAAATCACTGGCTTTGGACTCACAGGATTGAGATTTAAATCCCACCTCTGAGGTTTATTATCTGTGTAGCCCCACAAAAGTCACTTAAATTCCTCAGTTCCTCACCTGTTGTTCTTCCTTCATTTTCCAAGAGGAGGGCCAATGAAATTACAAGATGATATCTTGACTTGGATTTAAGTGAGGCAGAGTAGCACAAAGTTGGCAGCCTCACTCTCTTTTCCAAATTTTAGTGGCAGGACAAAGTTATGACTACTGGGATGCAATGGATAAACCTGCTTTCTTTGATGTCTGACCAATCTCTAATTACTACACCTGCTTCACTTGCTTTCATGGTGTTTAGAACACCTATTCCATCATGGAAAGTCTTCATATGCTTGGGGTAGACATTCTCCTACCTCACCAATGGGTTTGAAGGCTGTCAGTTACCCTCAACATACTTTAGCCTGTCTATTCTGAAAGCTTTATCAGCTTGTGATCTGTTCCCATCCTACAGATTCTTGGAGCTACAGATGGCACTTAAGGGCCAAGTGAACCTCAAAGCTGAATAAGCAGCACCAAAAAGGGATCAGCCCTCACACCAGAGGTGCAAGTCCTCCATGGATACCCTATATACCTCTTCTTCATCTGTAAAATGAGGAGGTAAGAGTAAATGCCTTTACAATCACATTCAGCTTAAAATGTGTGATCTTGTTCCTATGTGATCTTTCAGGTCCTTCCCAGCTCTGGATCTTAGATCCTATGACTTCTTACTCCTCTCCTAACCCAAATAGCCCTAAAACACAGTAACTATACCTGCTCCTAGTACTTTGTTACATTTTCCCTTTCCAATTATAATAGGTAGGGCCAAATTCATTTATTAAGTTTTCTTTAACCACTCCAACCCACTCCCCAGGACAGCACTTATTGTCCACAAAGCCTTTCCAGATTTCCTCAGTCAAATATGACAACTCACAGTACTGTAATGGCACTTTTTATGCACCCTATGCCCTATTCTGTAATAGCATTCATGTCTTATCTCCCCTGCTACATGGTAAGCCTAAAGATCAGAGGTCCCTCCAAAATCTAAATCTATATGCTTTTTCTGTATTCCTCAGCTTTTAACAAAACAAATCTTAAAAAGTATAATAAATATGTGCCCTCGTTTGACACATATTGCAAGTCAGTTTTTCATTCATATTCTTTCCCCTACTAGATCACAAGCTTTTTGAAGAAAGAAGACTGTCATTTTCTTCTAGAAGAATCAAAATTCAACAAATAATTTTTGATTGATTGAATTTACTCATATAAAGGAAGAATACTGAGGGCTCATTTTTCATCTTAAGGACCCTTAAAGAGCTATACTTGAGAAAGAAATAGAAACCACCACTAGAAATACAACAAATAAAGTATAGGAATGTAGAAGACCGAAGATATTGGGGAACTCTGAGAAAAGTATATTTGAAGGACAGATACTTATAATAGGGTGTTAACTCAGTATCTCTAGTTCACAGATACTTAGTGTGCTGTAATGATGTAATCATATTGAGGTATTTAAGGGCTGAGAGGGCTGGAAATAGAGACATTCCATCTTTGACCATCCTTCTAATAGCTCTCCTGCACTCCTCCTCTAAGATCAAGGCTGGTCCCAAGATCCTCTAAGAGAGCTAGTCTGGACGCTACACTTGTTTATGGACAGGTTCCCATCCTCTCCAACCGACATCTAGTAACTTGGCTTCATTATATTATTTGATAATTTAGGGAAGAGTAGACAAATAGCTGGGCAGCTTAGGAAACTGCCCTTTGAAATGATTCTTGAAATTGCCCATATCCATCCCTTGCAACCCGAATGCTGTCTGGATTTTTAACTGCTCCCTTCCCTTCTCCACTGGAAAGGTGAAATGGTAGTTGAGGAAAACCTCTGAATTATTCATGTTTTACCCATAGAATTTAACGTTCGGGCAAATGGTGGGTTTCAAAGAACATAGGAGGAAAAAAACCTGACAATGGGTTTCAAGAATACAGTAGTCACAAGTAAAGAATAGGAAAAGATCTCTAGAACAGGCCAAAAGAACTGTAACCTGTGTACACATGCTGTTTCACACAATGAGTTCAAAAGAATTGTTGTTTTTTTAAAGATGAAAAAAGTGGAAGCAATAGCAAAATTTCTTAAATTTTACACATACAAAGCCTGGCATATAATGGTTCAATAAATGTCTGACTAAATTACAAAGAAATTTCTATCATGAGGAAACTTCTAAATCCCTTTCAACTGTCCTCCTGAGCAAAACCCCTAAATGATTCATTCATAAAAAAACAAACAAAAAAAACTTACATATTTTAGAATTTTATATCAGTAAATATGGGCAAGATATTTCTCTATGCCTATTAAATTTCTTACATAAAGGGGTTTTAAGGTTCCTGGTAACCTCGATTCTAAACAGTGTTAACTTCATTTTAAAATCAAAATTATCAAAATGAAACCAAAATCTATGCTAACCTAAAACTATTCAATATAATTTTTGTCTTTTATCTAAGCATAAAATTTAAAAATAACATTTCTCTGAATGGCTCAATGACTACTATTTTTTTTTTTAACTGTCTTACATTCACTTAGTCCCAGTGGTAAGTTATAAACTGACCCTTGCATTCTTAACAATAATTCCCTGGAGATGCTGTGAAATCTTATCAGTACACATGCTCCCTGTGACTTCATTTTAAAGAGGAATTTATTTTAGTCCAACATCAAGATACTTTTATAACTTGGAAAAAAAATGATTAGAAACTAATTTGATATTTCAACAGAGTATTCAAAGAGTCATTCTGCAGAAAAGTGACAAAACTCTTAAATTCTAAACTAGTTATAACTGTACAAGCTATCAGCGCCCAAACACTGAAATTGGACTTCAGCTTTCAACATATAAAACAATTTTTAAAAACCAGTAAAGTGATTTAATAGCTGAAGTATGACAAAAAGTTATACTATGATTGCTGTTTTGTGTAATGCACAAAATTATTAAAGATGTTCACAATGTGCTGAAATAAAAACCAATTAAGTCAGTGCAAAGAGAATGGAGAAGGCTGATCAACCACGCACATTACTCAGAATCACTTTGAGTCTTGATTTTTACACTTAACTAGTCTCTACATTGTAGCTAAAAGTCAATTTCCAAAACTAATTAATCGTCCATGGTCAGTTTCCAAGCGCTCTGCTCCATCTGTTGAAAGAAGTGTGTGCTTTCCTGCATAACTAACTGTCTGACGCTCATCAGGAAGATGACTTCCTCACAGAACCTCTATTTCCTAACTACCGGTCCATGCGTCTAATGACAACTTTGACAAAAGAATGCCTGCTTCTAAGATACTTTCAATAACAGTTCATAAGAGTCCTAATAAATACGTCGGACTTGAGATTGCACAGAGCTCATCAGCCAGGGAGGCAGCTTCCCACACTCCCTCTGGATGAACCACAAGACTGGAATGGTACACCAAGACTCTCTAGGGAATTTTTTTTTTTTTTAATCGCGGTCGAAATGCTTTCCGTAGAGTCCCAGGCACAGAAGCAATTTTCTTTAGTAGTGCACTGCAGTCAAGGCCCCCAAGAGGAAATAAAACTTAATCCCGAGCAGAGCAAAGCAAAACAAGGCGCGGCGCCGCCGAGCGGCCCCCACTTACCAGCAAACAATCCGAATTCACTTCCGACTTCGGATCCCGCAGCAGGTTGTCGATTTTCTCAAACCGAGTCTCAAAACTGTCCCCAGTCGACATGGTGCTGCTGCGGTGACAATCCCCTTCTACCAGCAGCAGCAGCGACAGAAAAACGCTCGGAGCTCACTTCCTCCGCAGGCCAGGGGTTTACCTCCTCCGCTTCGGCGTCCGGCCCGAGGGGCCGGAACCTCGGGGTCGCCGAGGGCGCCCGGGGCTCCGCGCTCCTCCTTCACTGAGCGGCTCTCCGCTCTCCCGGCCGGGCTTTGGGGGCGACAGCGACCCGTAGCCGCACTGAAGCCCAGAGGCACATCCCACCCGACAGCCCGCTCCGCCGCTGTCGCCACCGGCCTCGGCGCCCCGGGAGAAAGTGCTCGAGCCTAGCGGGCCCGGGTCCCGGCCGCCGCAGCCGCCTCCATGGAGGGCCGGCCCCCCCACTCTGGGAAGAGCAAGAGGGGAGGGAGGGGGCGGAAAGGGCAAGGAAGAGCTTCCCGAGAGTAGTCAAGGGGGGAGGGGGACAGAGGTTGAGCTCCCAGCTGATGCTGCCGGGCCCGCCGGCGGGGCCCGCTCCGCTCCTGTCCCAGACGCGGCAGGCAGGTTAACTCCGCATGCCCGGCTCCGCTTGGCCAGGTCCGACGTGCGGCTCCGCCTCGGTCAAAAGCAGCTCCCGGCGAGGCTGCCTCACTCGCCCATTTTGTCCTCTAGCCGCCGCCGTTGTTGCTGCTGCCTCCGGCGTTGCTGCTGCTGCTGCAGCTGCTGCCGCGGGGTCCGGCGGGGCAGGGCGAGGCCGATGCCCGTCCGAGGAGGCTGGAGGGAAGGAAGGAAGGAAGAAAGGACACAAGGCAGGGGGAAGACAGGCCAAAGAGTCCGGTCACGGCGGCGACTAACTGGGAGAACGCCTGGGAGGGGCCGGTCAGCAGAAGTCCGGGTTGGGGCGGGGAGGGAGGTAGTGGGAGGGGGTGGGAAAAGGAAGAGTGAGTTGCGGCAGTGAATGCCTCGGGGGGGCTAGAGGGACTAATATGTCCGCCTTCCTGTTCAAACAAACGGAGACCGCCCGCGCGTACTGCGCATGCGGGGCGGGGAGGATCGGAAGGGGAACCAGCCCGGGTGAGCCCCGCGTTCTGGGACCGGAGGGGAAACGTGCGCGCGCACGCTGGAGACTAATGCGCAGAATCTTTCGGGTGGGGAAGAGGGGGAGGTGATTCGGGGAGGAGGCGCGGAAGCGAGCCTCCGGGGCGGAGGCGCCTTCTCTAGAGCTGGCTCTGTGGCTGAGTCCCGAGCAGCTTCTCCCCCGGAGCACTTGGAGGGGTGGGGCGGAGGCAGGACTGCTTTGCTCCTCCGAGTCGCTGCAGTGGCCGTGGGGCTCTCGGAGCTGTTTTTCCCTTCTGCATCCCTGTTCTGGGTGAAGTCTCTTGGAAGGGCCCTGGAAGAGTCTTACCAAAAAGAGAAGGAGGAGATTGAATGCCGTCCTTTTATAACGAAGACGAGATGTTTTCAGACATTAATTTAAAAAATTTTTTTTTAAAGTTATCTACCGTCTTTTCAAGTACTGGTTAAGATTTCCCTGGGGTGAAGGAGGGAAAAAAGTAACTTCTACTGCTTAGTTACCTAATAGATGCAAAGGACCTGAGTCAAATTAATAAAAAGTGAAGATGATTTTAATACAAGTCCCAAAGAAGAAAACAAAACTTGAAAGTTTGCTGTTATCAATAAAAGATCTCGGGGTTCTGCTTAATTGTTTAAACCAAAGAGCAGTCCGAGTGACACTAGTAAAATTTAGAGTTGTGATTTTGCCCAAAATGATGCAGGCTGAAAAAAAAGTCATTTCCTTGTGGTTCACAGGTTGCTTCATTGACGGCTGAGGGAGTAAAAGAGATGTTACTCAATCTGCACATGTTCTGATAAAATAACGAGCATTATCAACCTTTGCCTCTAGGAGGAAATCAACCTTGTTTTATTTTTGTCAAATATTTATTAGTATAAATATATTTTCTTAAGTGTTTATTAGAAGTCAATATTAAATTTTTTATTATTCTATTTTATTTTTGTTCATTTTTAAAATTTCAAGTTTTAGGTTAATCAGAAGGGAGTCAAGGATTTCACTATAAAACCTAAAGGGACTAACAATTTTCCTGTAACCAGATTACTGTGTATACACGTGGACTAAAGTCAATCACCAGTGTCAATAGAATGTCGTTTGTATGGCCATTCTTTCCCCCTCCCTTCCCCACCCGTTTGTTTCACCGCCTTCCTTTAGGTAGGAATAGAGCATTTCATTTCATTCACATATAATACCCTATAAAAGATCCTCAAAGTCCTTTGTATTTCATTGTTATTCACTCATTTCAAACTCCGTGATCCCATTTGAGGTTTTCTTGGCAAAGATGCTGGAATGGTTTACCATTTCTCTTCAGCTTATTTCATACATGAAGAACTGAGGCAAACAGGGATAAGTGACTTGTCCAGAATCACACAACTAATGTCTGAAGCAGATTTGAATCCAAGAAAATGAATCTTATCCACTTTGACACCTAATTTGCATTTCATAATACCCCCTTGAATTTCATAAATATCTTGTATTTGTAATACACTGTAAAAGAGTCTCAAGCAACTTTGTATTTATTTTTGCTTAGATTTATTTTGTATATAATTGTATATATGTGTGTGGTTTTAAACACAGGAATGTGTTTAAAGAATGCTTGCCTTATTAGAATGTAAATACCATTTGAATTGGGTTGTTTTATTCCTTGTATTGTATCCCCAGTATGTAGAACTTAATTCGTTAATAGCATTGTCTCTTTACAAAACTTAGATATTTTACTAAATGCAGTGACTTTTTTGACTCAAGTATCAAAAGTACAGTATTTGAATTTCTTTTAAACTAATCCTATGAATTAGCACCGAGCCGAAGGTTTAAAATAAATCCAGCAAGAGACCTAAAATAAACTTACCAAACTCGGCCTTTCCTTTTGATTACCATTTTTAGGTGTTCTTGGGAATTTGTTATTTCTCAAAGAACTTGGAACATTTTGACTTTCTGCTAACTGTTGGGGCCTACAGTAGACCTTGGGATAAATGTATGAAGAGATATTACAGTTATTACAGATATTAAGTGAATCATAAAATTTAGAACCTTAGATATTCTAGTTTAATTCTATCATTTAATAGAATGAAAGAAATAAAGCAATTCACTCAAGAGTTGATATAATTATTAAAAAAAAAAGAAAAAGAAAGAGTCAAACTCTAACTCTGTCCTGTTCTAGTAATCTTTCCATGACACCATGCTTATACTTTGTTTCTTGGTCAAGTTTTATAAAACTAGATGAAAAGAGGTATAAATCTTAAGGGTTTTTTGTTTATTTTCTTGGGGGAGAGGAGAGGAGAGCCTTAAAAATCAAACACTTGCAAGGCCTTTCTAAGTATCTTCGAATGAGATTTGGAGTTAGAGGCCCTGGTTTTGAATCTCAGCTCTGCTATTACTGGCTGTGTGAACTTGGGGCAAATCATTTAATCTTTCTAAGCAAGATGAACTCTGAGACCCTTTCAGTGCTAATACCTAGAATCCTATGACCAAAAGCTTCCAGGCAATTAATAATAATAATTCATTATCATATGAAAGAGGAAGAGCAACTGCTAACATATAATCTGCTGCCTGTGCCAGGCACCATGTGAAGTGCTTTACAATTATTTTCTCATTTAATCCTCATAACAACCCTGGGAGGTAAGTGCCATTATTATCCCCATTTTACATGTGAAAAAAACTGAGGTAAACAGAAGTTAAGTGAGTTTCCCAGAGACATACAGCTAGTAAGCATCTAAAGTCAAATTTGAACTCAGGTTTTCTTGAGTCCAGTCCCAGCACTCCCATGCACTATACCACCAAAATTCTATAATATAGGATCTAATTTTAACTTTTCATTCACTTTATATATAGCATCAAAAAGAAGGAAAAACAATGGCCTGGAGTTTTACAACCGACTGTCTCTTTCATCTGGTGTATTAACAAACATAAGTTATTCAACAACAAAAAAAATGTTAATAATATATATTACTATAAAAGTCCATTTTAAACTATTAAGGTGAAAACAGGGTACTCAAAGACTTAATAGTAGGGAAAGAACTTTGATAGCATCACTAAAAATGACAATGGTTTGTCTTGGAGGTACAGTGATTTAAAAGGAGGCTTCATTGATCCAAAGGCATGAGGTAATTAATTTTTTAGAAGGTAATAGATGTAATTGAAAAATATCATTAAGGAAGAAAGAGAAAGCTTTGACAGCAGACTTGTACAAAGCAAGGAAGACCTTAAAATTCCTCTATGCTTATTTACTCAAATGTTACTCTTCATGTGTTGATAAGAAGCTGAAAAGCAATCATTTTAATGTTTATGGAAACATGCACAATGTACAAATGCATTTTATTGCAGCAAGTTTTTAAACCATTATATACTGGTAGCATTTACTTTCCTAGAAAACTGCCCACCAGGAAGAAGGCATATGGGAAAACAATTCCATCTTTTACTATGTATATCACTACCAAACCTTTGTCCTAAGAAGAGTATGTGCAAAACCTTTACAGCACTGAGATTAAAGGAAGCTCTCCTATGTCAAAAACTTACCAAGTTATAAAGTTACCATATTCTCAGCAAGAAGTATCTTATTGTACCTATGTTTGTATTTTGCCAATTTCTTGTGTTTTATTGCCTATTCTATCTTAAGAACATACCATAAAATGCAGGTGCACACCATAAATTGTATATCAATTGTAATTCAGTACAGTAAATTGCATGTTATTTCAAAAATGCATGCCACAAATGTGTAAAGAATGTGATGTGGCTGAGTTACTATAGGAACCATAGCTTTGTAGACAGTTCCAAGAAAGTAATGGGCTTAATGTAACTTTGCAAAAGTGCACTTAAGGAAAAAAAAATACACACACACATACTTTTTACTAGAATAAACTTGTTTTGATTTCAGGTAACTAGAGAGAACAGATAATTAGTCACTGCAACTAAAACAGCTTAATTTTTTTTTTTACACTATTATTCTTTTTTCTAGCATTTTATTTGTTTCTTGGGAAATATCTGAGGGAATCAAATTTTTCTAAGCATGTGAATACTTTGTTAAGTCATAGGTTCATTTTCCCATTGGTAAACTATATAAAATCATCCAAATTAATCTTGTATGTTTAGAATCATAGGACTCAGAACTCATGTTTTAGTCTAACAGATAAAGAAATAGAAAAATAGGGAAATTAAATGACTTGCCCAAAGTTTTCCCAGATAGTAAATAGAAGAGCTGGAATTCAAACCCATTTCTCTAATTTAAATATCGAAGGAAATAAACTTTTAGATATTTAAATATAGGTGTCATAGCTCCAGTCAAATGAAATCACAACTTGGAAATATTGGGAAAAAAAGCTCTTTTCAGTATTAAAGCAGGAGGAAGGTGAAAGAAGATAAAGGCCCCGGAATCCAGAGCTAACTTAAAGACTTCTCTATAGTTTCACTTTTTTTTCTGGAATGCTTGCCTTTAACATCTGTGTTGAATTTTTTTTCCCACTCTCTTTAGAAACTACAACTGTGCAAGTACCAAAGGGGGGGGGGGGGGGGGAAAGTGACTGTATTTATAGTGGCCCTGGTCCTTCCCTTGAGTAAATGGATTAAGAGAACATCCATATTAGCACATAGCCAGCTCAGGAAAGATTCCCCACTTCAAGGTACTCAGTGATTTACTTCAAGTCAACACCATAGCTCATGAACCCCTCCTGATGTTTCTTTTTAATAATATTGTGCTATGTAGCAATTTTTTTTTTTTTTTTTTTTTTTTGCTTGCAGTGATTCATTTAGCTCAATCTACACTCACACTGTCACTTTGGTAGTTCAGAGAAAGAGGTCCCACTGTTGCATTCTCTCAGGGATCTTAAGGTCAACCCTAATGAGAAGATTACACTTCTACTCATAACAAATTCCAGAGCCCCCAGCAATGTGCTTCCCATTTAATAAATCAGTAGGATGAGACAATTAACTCTTAATCAGAAAAATGTACTAAATAAAAGGCAAAGGAAATATATAGCATAATAATTGATAAACCTGGAATCTATAAACTCCTTTACTGATGTGTATTGTATACATGAGTAGAGAGGAAACACAAATTTACAGAACTATATAATAAGGAGCCACAAGAACAAGTCACACGTGTCCAGGGAACTTCATGACTCAACTCTGGGCTTTGATATCTTTTGTCTCCTTCAGAGATAGTCTGCACAATTCACTGATGAACTGGACTGCTTCTCTGCTTCCTGCTGCACTCAGATCACTCCCCTTCTGGGTAACTGAGGCAGTGTTAAACTCTTTGAGCTAAACAGAAACCCTTAGCTTGGGATCAACAGACATTTTCCAGGTCTGCTGCTTCTGCTGGACTCTGAGGAGTTTTGACTTCCCCAACAAATAGGAAGCTCTGCGGTCTGTTCCCATTTTTTATCAGAGATCTCTCCTGAGCTCTCACTTTGACTCCACTTGACTCTTTTTTTGAGTTTTAAGCTCAGCTGAGCTCCCAATTCAGCTGCTTTTCTCAGTTCTCAATTCAATTTAGCTTCCAGTAGCAAATGAAAAGCCTTTTTCTTCCTCCTATCAACTATTCCAAGGACATTAAAGAATAACACAGGCCTTGAGACTGGTTCCTCAATCCAGATGGAGGTCTTTCCTGGTCCCAACTCTGAAGATGCTGCTCAAACTCTGTTTTGAAATCTTGCATGATATGATCAATTTTTATCTCATAGTAGAAAATCAAAATTAATTTTTCTTTCATCTAAACAAGGAGAGTATACATACCCACTCACACAATATGTATATATAAATGCCCTGAATAAATGTCTTTTCTTGTTGGGCTTATCTCCTTAGTCTCTTGACCACCTGTTCTAGTTTCTGCCTCTTTCTATAAATGTTGTTATTCAGTAGTTTCAATTGTGTCCAGTTCTTTGTGACTTAATTTGGTGTTTTCTTGGCAAAGAGAGAGTGATTTGCATTTTCTTCTCCAGGTCATTTTACAGATAAGGAAACTGAGGCAAACAGGATTAAATAACTTGCCTAGGGTCACACAGTAAGTATCTGAAGTCAGATTTGAACTTAGGAAAATGAGTCTTCCTGACTCCAGGCCCAGCACTATCCACTATACTACTGAACTGCTCTTTCCATTAATAAAATCATCTACATTAGAAAAAAGAATTAATTTGTACCAGTCAACCAAAGAATATAATTAATGTGAAGAAAAAATGTGTAATGTAATAACATAGTTTAAAAAAGAGTAATAATAGAACATTATTTCAGGAAACTCTAAAAATACATCCACTATCAGTAGGAAAAGTATACAGGCTTAAGAAAAGTTCATGGAGGGAAACAAATATAGAGAACACTTGCAGGTAGGACACATGTATGAAGGGACACAATCTTCTGTAACTAGCCCAATCTTCCTTATTTGCATAGAACAGAGGAACATTCTGGGGAGAAACCTAATTTCATTCAACTTCTTTTCATTTTGATGAAGTAGAGCACTGGGAATACTTACTTCCAGCTAAGAGGTAAAAGAATTAAAACTAAAAAAGATTTCTGATGTAAATCAGATTAGAGTTTAACTGAGGGCGTTAGAGGAAACATTAAAAGAAAAGAGAGCAATAAAAAAGTAGATGTAATCTTACTCTAGTCATCTGCTAGCTTATGGTGCAGTACAGTTTAGGGAAAATGGCCTTCAGCCAAGCACTGTCTGAAAAATGCACTAGTCCTCTATAGCCAAAGAGAGTTTACTACCTCAGTAGATATTGAACAGAAGGAGGTTCTGAAAATAGACCTCTCTTGAAGATTATAGTTGAGATGTTGCAAATGATCAATTACCAGGGATCAGAATGGCACAAAAGCTAAGAGAGATAGATGTAGTGCCTTTAAGAAATCATGCAATACTCTTCCATTATGGTACAGTTGTGGTGCAACAGAAAGACCACTAGGTCCAGAATCAGAAGATCTAGGTTTACACCTGCCTCTGATGCCCATTGCGTATGTCAAAGTTTCTTAAACTGTGGATCACATAGAGTCATGAAGGTGGAGATTGTAAAAAATTTGGCAACAGTAAAAGGTATCAAATATTCCACCAACATTTAATTCTTTTGTTTTTTCTTTTGGTTGAGGTAATTGGGGTTAAGTGACTTGCCCAGAGTCACAGAGCTAGGAAGTAATTAAGTGTCTGAGGTCAGATTTGAACTATGGTCCTCCTGACTTTAGGGATGGAATTCCAAGATTTAATTCTTAATTTTTTAAACAAACATATTCATTTCATTAGTATGCAAACATGCTTTATCTTTAATAAACTGTAAAATTATATATATATACATATATATATATATAAAAGAATTGTTTTAAAATAAATTTCTTTATGATTTATTATCAGTAAATGTTTTATTTCCATACCTATTTTAGACATCTATAAATTCACCAGGAATCATGTAAAAATTCCTTGGGTGAAAAGGGCTTGTGAGTAGGAAAAATTTAAAGTAGTCCTGGCCTATGTGACCTTGAGCAAGTCATTTAATTTCCTCTAAATTCAATCTTTTTCATCTATAAAATAAGTAGGGAAGGGGTTGGATCATATATCCACTGAGATCTCTTGCAGTTATGAGTCTATTAGCCTATGATAGCCCCAACTTTTCCCTGAAACAAAGGTCCATCAGTATTTTTTCAGTAATTTTGTGTAGACACAAGTCATGGAATATTACAATGGTTGAAAAATTAAAGTTGAAGATCATTAAAAGGAAAATAGAAAGATCCAGGGTAGATGTGTGTATACTACAAAATATTGTCAATAAAAAAATTGACAGGAAAATTAGCATTAAAGATATATCAAGCATACATGTGAATAGAAAAAGAAGATCAAGTAGAATGAATATTAAATGTACAAATATACTTCCAAATTGGAAAAATGATCACTATTATAAATCATATCACCAAGAAAAAATATCAATAACATGAAAAAAATGATCCAAATCACTGTTAAAGAAATGCAAATTAAAGAAACTGAAGTTTCACCTCAAGTTGACAAAACTGTCCAAAAAAAAAAAAAAAAAAGGAAACTACAAATATTGGAAGGACTATAGAAAAAATAAGCATATAAATGTCTGGTAATGGAACTATGAATTGATCCAGCCAATATTATGAGAGATAATAAATAAACAGGATAGCACAAGAATTCACCAATGCAATGATCAACCATGATTCTAGAGAAGTAATGATGAAGTAATTGACTAATGAAACATGCATTTTTGGATATGGTCTAATGTGGGAATTTGTTATTGTATTGTTTAGTTGACAATACTTGTTTATTACAAAGGTTTTTCTTTTCTTCTTTTTCAGCAAGGGTTAGGGAAGGTAGAAAGGTAAGAAGGAAACAGAATGGCATTTGACAATTGAAACAATTTCTAAAATAAAGTACAATAATTATGTAACTATGTAATTAGTTGCAAGAAAAATCTTTAAGAAAATAAAGCATCAACAAGATTATATGATTACCCGATCAATTCTGATGGATATGGTTCTCTTCAACAATGAGATAATTCAAACCAGTTCCAATTATTCAATGATGAAGAGAGCCATCTACACCCAGAGAGAGAATTATAGGAACTGAGTGTGGTTTACCACATAGCATTTTCACTCTTTTTATTGTTGTTTGCTTACATTTTATTTTACTTCTCTCTTTTTTTTTTTACTGGTTTGATTTTATTTTTCTTGTGCAGCACAATAATTGTGTAAATATGCATGCATATATTGAATTTAACATGTATTTCTACCATGTTTGACATATATTAGATAGGGAGGGGAAAATTGGAACACAGAGTTTTGTAAGGGCTAATATTTAAAAATTGTCCATGCATATGTTTTGAAAAATAAAAAGTTTTAATAAAAAAAGAAAGGAAACATCCATTTATTTTGAAAACTCTGTTAAATATGTTAATAAAATGTCTAAATTCTTGATCTTACCAGGATGGTTAAATTAGGAAGATATTACAATGGACCTAGCTTATATCTACTCAAGAATATTCAATCAAGATGAAATGGATATTACAAGAAGATACCATAAAAGAGCATTCAGACAGATGGTGTAAGTACATTATGTTTTTGTGTAGCCTTAATTCCATCTTCATCTCTTCTCTAGAATACAGTATGCCTTTCAAGCTCAAGAGATTTTTCAACTTTTTCTTCTTTAGATTTTAGCAACTCTCAATTTCAGCCCTTATTCCATCTAATCTGTTCTTAGGGGTGAAGTTATTTCTTTTGATTACTCTACATTGTTCTTGGTACATTGTTATGTGACTTGGAATTGAGGATACAAGTGACTAAAAGCAGTATGAAACTCTTGTTTATAACCATAAGATCTGTTTCTAATTTTGTTATGACATAGTAACTGGCTCATAATGAAAGGAATTCATATTTTCTCTCTATTTTATATGCATTCATGGTTTGCCTTCTACAGTGGTCAGTATTATCTGACCACTGACTGAAGCATTTCCAGCTACTGGGATATTGGTATTTCTCATTTGTTCTATTTTATCTTTTCTTGTGGTACAAGAATATGAAGAAAACTCATGGCTCCACTGTCCTCTACATCCAATCATCATGACAGTTTTGAATAAGACCAGCTGGCAAATCCCTGCTACCCTATTTAATTCCTTGAATTTAGGAGCAGTTGAAGCACACTATCTGGAGTGCTAACGCCATCAGTGCTATCACTAGAGTTAAGTTTCCTTTCAGGCCTTTCCAGCTCCACATGGGAAGTCTCTGCTGTGTACACTTTGACTAGAAATTCCCCTTTTTTGCCTCTGCTTTTGGCACATGCCTCCTGCCATTCATTATAGCTGAACTTTGAATAAATAAAACACATTTTAAAAGGGTTTTTTATATACTAGATTCTAATAGGAGAAGGTAATAATTCCACTCTAATAAGAGAATGGAAGGAGAGTTTTAGAGAGGGAAGTTAAAAAGAATGGTGATTGGAGTTGAAAGATGATTATTGACATGATAATGTTGATTTTATTTTTGTTCTCAGAGATAGAAGTGAAAAAAATAGGTGGGGTACGATGTGTAGAAAGTCAGAGTAGTATTGTGGACTTGGAACTGAGCAAAATAAGATGAGTGCTAGAGCTCAGAGTTTTAGGGTCCAATGTCTAGGTGGCAACTAGAATGCCATCACATAACAAGGAAATAACTTTCAGTGAAATATTATTATTCACAAAGTCCTATTCAATCACAGTGATACAGAGATGACTGTGCTCTCTTGATGGTTAAGTCAGTGAAATATAAACTATACAGTGGAAGAAGAGGAGGCAGAAGGTGCTAAGAGTCACAGTCTTAAGGTTATTTATAAATTTTAATTTGACTGTTGGTACCCTAAATGTAAGATCATTGAGTAACCAACAAATCCCTATAGAGGAATAGACTTGGAGATAGGATTTGAATTTGAATCCTGACTCAAACATTTGTTACCTGTGTGATCCTAAGCAAGTCCTCCTTTCCTTATCTGTAACACAGGGATAATAATAGCCCCTATTTCACCAAGTAGTTGTGAATATCAAATAAGAAGAACATATAAAGCACCATATAAAGGTTAACTATTATTTTTATTATATTAATGGAAAAGCTGAATCACAGCAATTTTGGAATTCTTGCTATAAACAAAACCAGAAGAAAGAAGTAAGTTGCAGCTAAAAGGAAGGATGATTCATAAGTAAGTACTCCTTGAAAAGATTAAAAAAGTAGTTAGTGGAGTGGGTTTTATTGTACAACCAAAAATAACAAGGATCATTATTTCATGAAATATTTGATCATCACAGATTTTGTGATGACAAATACTTGCAAAAAGGCAAGCATAAAAACTGATTACTTCAGATGAAGAGGTAGAGATATTATATTAAAAAATCTGATGAGACCAGAGTACATTAAATCAACATACATATTCTGATTTTGGGTAACTTCAGAGAAAAGTTGAGTAAACATTGAGATGGGAAAGTATGTTTCAATAGCAAGAAATGAAATGTTAATGCTTTGTAGATTATATAGAATTCTCATGTTTTTATAATATGGGCACATGCTTCAAGTGAGAAAAAGTTATCAAGAGGAGCTGGACAGAGAAATACCATATAATGTTTACCCCAAAATGAAGTATATTTTGATAGGAAAAGATTTGTTATTGATGTTGGAGACATTTCTAAATCAGCTATCTTTGTATATTTATACCATCAACTTATCAGAACTAAGATAAGAATAAATAAAAAATTTGAAAAAGATTGTTCTTTTTTCAAAAAGGATCAATGACATCACGGGGTGACCTATGTATAAATTGGATTTCAGTGAAACATAGTTACACAGTCACAAACCTTACTCTCTTTTTCAGAATCATTGAAGTCCAATGACAATACAAAAGTCAAGAAAACTTGGATTCAGTTGGCAGGATTGATGATTCACCCAGGATGCAGCAGATGAACTTGGGGTCTTTGATGTTTAACCAAGTTTTAAGTTCTACTGCTTTAGTCACCTTTCTGGCTGTTCGAACAAATTGTTCTCACTCTCCCATTGGAACCACAAGGGACAGCTAAGTGCCAGGTGGACACCAAAGATGTCCTGAACTGCCCTGAAAAGGGTTCTGCAAGGCCTGTATATCAGAAGAGCTAGCCCTCTTTGAATACCTTATGCACCACCCCCGAAAAAATATACCTAGAGTAAAATTGAAATAACTCAATCCTAAACTGTTTAAACAAGTATTTAAAAATGGAAAATGGATAACAGGAATGAAAACAACAATTATTTTAATAATTACTTGCAGAGTATAAACAATGTAAATTAACTATCACAGTGAGAACACTAAAAGAACTCACTTGCCAAAAAGAAAGAGATGGCTAGAATTTTTTTTTTATTAATTTTATAATTATAACATTTTTTACAACATTATCCCTTGTACTCCCTTCTGTTCCGAATTTTCCCCTACTTCCCTCCACCCCCTTCCCTAGATGGCAGGCATTCCCATACATATTAAATGTGTTATAGTATATCCTAGGTACAATATATATGTGCAGAACTGAATTTTGTTGTTGTTGTTTTTGCAAAGGAAGAATTGGATTAGGAAGGTAAAAATAACCTGGGGAGAAAAACAAAAAAATGCTAACAGTTTACACTCATTTTCCAGTGTTCCTTTTCTGGATATAGCTGATTCTGTCCATCATTGATCAATTGGAATTGGATTAGCTCTTCTCTATGTGGAAGATATCCACTTCCATCAGAATACATCCTCATACAGTATCATTGTTAAAGTGTATAATGATCTCCTAGTTCTGCTAATTTCACTCAGCATCAGTTCATGTAAGTCTCTTCAAGCCTCTCTGTATTCATCCTGTTGGTCATTTCTTACAGAACAATAATATTCCATAACATTCATATACCATAATTTACCCAACCATTCTCCAATTGATGGACATACAATTCATTTTCCAGTTTCTAGCCACTATGAAAAGGGATGCCACAAACATTTTGGCACATACAGGTCCCTTTCCCCTCTTTAGTATTTCTTTGGGATATAAGCCCAGTAGTAGCACTGCTGGATCAAAGGGTATGCACAGTTTGATAACTTTTTGGGCATAATTCCAGATTGCTCTCCAGAATGGTTGGATTCTTTCACAACTCCACCAACAATGTATTAGTGTCCCAGTTTTCCCACAGCCCCTCCAACATTCATCATTATTTGTTCCTGTTATCTTAGCCAATCTAACAGGTGTGTAGTGGTATCTCAGAGTCGTCTTAATTTGCATTTCTCTGATCAGTAGTGATTTGGAACACTTTCATATGAGTGGAAATAGTTTCAATTTCATCATCTGAAAATTGTTCATATCCTTTGACCATTTATCAATTGGAGAATGGCTTGATTTCTTATAAATTAAAGTCAATTCTCTGTATATTTTGGAGATGAGGCCTTTATTAGAACCTTTAACTAAAAATGTTTTCCCAATTTGTTACTTCCCTTCTAATCTTGTTTGCATTACTTTTGTTTGTGCAAAAGCTTTTTAATTTGATGTAATAAAAATTTTCTATTTTGTGATCAATAATGATCTCTAGTTCTCCTTTGGACACAAATTCCTTCCTTCTCCACAAGTCTAAGAGGTAAACTATCCTATGTTCCTCTAATTTTTTTGTGATCTCATTCTTTATGCCTAAATCTTGGACCCATTTTGATCTTATCTTAGTATGTGGTGTTAAATGTGGATCCATGTCTAGTTTCTGAGATGGCTAAAATTTAAATTTGTAAAATTTTATGAAGATTGATGGATAATTATAATCAATATTATCTCATAATATTAAAGACAGCTAGGTGACGTGTCTGGGTTCTCCGCCTCCAGCTTTGGGCACTTACCACTTGTGTGATGCTAGGAAAGTCACTTAACCCAGTTTGTCTCAGTTTTCTCAACTGTAAAATGAAGATAATAATAGAACTTCTTCTCAGGGTTATTATGAAGATCCCATGAGATAATATTTGCAAAGTTCTTAGCACAGTGCTTAGCACATAGTAGGTCCTTAAGTTCTTGTTTCTTTCCTTCTTAAAGTGAAATGGTTAGAAGTGAAACCAATTAAAAGAAAACTTGGGAAGCATCCAACTAAGAAAACCCAGTTAGAGAACATTTAAAGACAACAAACAGAAGAATGAAGACTATTTGTTTTGTTTTATTTTTAACTTTTCTCCCAAATGTGATATAGGAGAGGTAAAAATGTCACTAAAAAGAACAAATATGGGAAAAGTAGCTATATTGGATAAAATATATTTAGAGGAGAAGGACTCTCACATTTACAGATTCATATACAATGTATCTAAAGAAGGAGAAAATACCAGAGGCATAGATTATTCTTCCTCTTGACTAGATATTATGCTAGAATGGCAACCTTGTTAAAATACTTTAGCTGCACCAGTGAAATGAATAGACAACTATTGAAATTAATTGGTAATCAAGGACAACTGACAGCATATCCTTGAAAATTATATCTATTTTCATTTCTAAATAGTTTTATTATAATTCTTTTTTAAAATGAACATTTTAAATAAGGCATGTAAAACAAATTAGTAAAATAAAAAATTATCTTGTAACCCATGTCCAAAAGTGAAATAAAACCTGAAAGACTAGCACATTGCTTGCACCATAGGAAGTAGTCAATAAATACTTAATGAACTGAATGATTTGGGAAGCATTAAACCAGTTAAAAAGTTGATAATGCCTGGACGTTTATTTGAATTTTTAAAAGCAGAGGGAACTCAATTTGTTGCCCAGTGAACTTAATTTCTATTCCTAGCAAAATTCTAGGAGACTCACTTTGTGAATACTTAGAAAAGGAAGTGGTAATCACTAAGAACCAGTATTAGAACTTCATGCCCCAGTGACTTCATTTCCTTTTTTTTTTTTTTAAAGCAGGGTTGTTAGGGTAATATATTAGGGGAATGCCATGGGCATACATCTGGCTGGCACTAAAGTATAGTCACTAACAGACTGGAGCTAGATCTGTAGTAAAGGAGTCTAGGACCTGTTCTATTTGACATTTCCAACAATGATTTGAATAAAGAAATAAATGCAATACATATTTGTAGATAACAAAAACTAGAGGGGATGAAAGATACATTATATGACAAAATCAGAATCCAAAAATATCTCAGATGATTAACTTAATCTAATAAAATGAATTTTAAAAGAGATAAATGTAAAGTTTCAAAACCAAATTAGAAAATTGACTGTAGAGAAATCAAAAATTATATAACTAGAAAACAGTTTATGTGAAAAAGAACTGGGACTTTCAATGAACTTCAATGTCAACAGCAATCACAGTATGACATGTCTACCACAAAAGCTCATACAATCTTGGGTTACATTAATTAAGCCACATAGCAACAGACTCATGGATTTAGAGCTAGAAAGAACTTTAGTTAATGGTTATGGTGTCCAACTACCTCATTTTATAGATGAGGAAATAAGACTCAGGGAAGCAAAAGAACTATCCAAGATTACTTAAGTAATAAGTGACAGAACTAGGATTCCTACCCTGGTCCTCTGAATTCAGATCCATTGTTGTTTTTTTCTCCTGAACCTCCTTTTTGAGACAAGAAAAAGGGAATAGTACTGCTGTTACCTTGTATATTCTCTGTCCTGATCAGAATATATCTAAAGAAGTAAGCTAATTTTGGTTGCCCCATTTTAGTAGGGACATTGAAATTCTGGTGGATGACCAGGGTGAAAGACAAGAGGGAATGGAGGAAAGTTGAAACCTTATAATATGAAGGTAAATCAAAGGAACTGTGAATGTGTAATTCAGTGAAGAGTAGAGGGGTGAGGAGGAGGGAGGGGGAGACCTGGAAATTGTCTTCAAGTATTTGAAGGGCTATAATATAAAAATGAATGGAATAAGTTTGTTTTGCACAACTCTAGTGGGCAGAACTGAAATCAATATATGAGAATTATGGAAAGGCAAATTTGGGGGAACTTTAAATATAATCTTTTCTTTAGAGCTCCATTAGAGCCAAAATAATATAAAGATAGATTCAAGTTTAAGGACTAGTTGGACAAGATGGCCTCTGAGGTTCTTTCCACCTGAGATTTTATGACTCAGTGATATGAATTACATCCAAAATACTTGCTTTATAGTTTGTTACATATTCTCTGTAGACACAGATCCTTAATTGAACAATTTAATCCAACAAACATTTCTTAAACACCTGCTGTGTGTAAGAAACTGTAGTAAACACTGAGAGAAATAAAGAGATGAAATAAAACACAATGTATTTACAAATTAAGTAGGGAAAACACATTAAAATACAAAGGAGAAAAAAAAACGAGAAGATTCAGTTAAACAAACAAAAAAAGAGGTCACTATCATATGCATAAATCTTTTTCCTTATAGTAACTTTCAGACTAATGTTGTAGAAAGTGGGTGACACTTCAGATGGATATTATTGTTTTCCTTATTTTATACAAAAATTTAGAATTTGCATAGCTCAACAGAGGATAAATGTGCTTTTTAGTTTATATGGGATAAAAAAATAGATAGGAAGAAATGAAAAATCAATCACTTTGCCTCTAGATTCCTTTCAATAAAAGCCTCACAGCAGGAGGAAAATAGTTTCAGTTCACTACCATAGGTCATATCTCTTCAATTTATTCAAAGAACCACACTAAAATATGTGTGTATGTATGCATGTGTCTATATGAGTGTGTATGTATATATGTATGTATGTATATATGTATGTATCCTCCAACTACAAGCCCAGCTGTAGATTAACAGAAAACAAATATCTCTGAGGGACTTGCCTAAACATATAAGTTGAAAAAGTTGTTGCTATTCAGTCCTGTCTAACTCTTCATGACCCCATTTGGGGTTATCTTGAAAAAGATACTGGAGTGTTTTGCCCTTTCCTTCTCTAATTCATTTTGAAGATGGAGGAAACTGAGGCAAACAGGGTTAAGTGACTTGCTCAAGGTCACACAGTAAGGATATATCTGAGGCCATATCTTCCTAACTTCCAGCACTCTATTTACTGTACTACATAGGTGCTTACCTTAATTTAAAAGCATTAATGAAATCTCTATTCAGACCTTAATTACAGTGTAAAAGAGCTTGAATCAAGCCCTTTGCCTTATGTTTTTTTCCAAGGCTAGTTTTCGCCCAGACAACATCAGAGCAAAAAAACATCAAAGTGGCCCTGAGATGCACTAAAGTCCTCCCACTCCCCAAATTCCAGCCTCCCTCTTTGACTTGGCCAGTGGGCTTGGCCCAGTGCACCTGTTTATAGATCCAAATGAAGTCTGAGACCTCACAGTGCATTCTTCATCCTAACATGGCTGCACTGCCTATGGTCGCTGTGATGGTGGGTGGAGGATATATCACCCCCCTCTACCCATTCTTGACCCTCATCTCCCTAGTATAGGATTAAAAAACAGCTGGCATTACTACAGAAAGGGAAAACTGGCTAGTGAGAAAAGGACAAATAGCAAGAGGTAAATGAGGTGCTGGGGGTCCGGTCTTCTTAAATAAGCGATCTGATTGTCACCTTAGTAGCCCCGTTTAACAGTTTCAAAACACTGATCTTTTTATTTAGACTGTTTTACATCAGGTGCTTTATGTGTTCTATAAAAGTAAAGGTACAATAGGTCAGCAAATGATTTTTAAAGTCTTTTCTACTCACTATAAATTCTTCTACTTGATACTTTTAATGGACAGCAATTTCTGCTATATTTTAAAGGAAAACATTAAATAGAAATAAGTAAGTGTTCAATTCACTTATGAGTTGAAGTTTTTCCACCTAAGAACATTATTTTTGTTTCTGCATTTTTATTTTTTACTTAGTAACACAAATATAGATACTTCACTTTTAAGATAATTTTGTAAAAATAAAATTAAATTTACATCAGGCTTAATTATCAGATAGTTGAAAGTAAAGACACTTCATACAACACAATCTCTTTACCCAGAGCTCATCTCATTGAGCTTTGGCTTCCCAGTTAGGATGTTTGTGTTCATTATAGAAACATTCAAAATTCTATAGTTCAAATGGTAGTTAAGTTGTTTTATTTTAATAGGAAAAAAAAAGTTCCATATAAACTTGTTGCCTCCTCCCAATAAGAATGTCAACTCTCTAGAATTTGGAGAATGCATGCTTAATGAATGCTTGTTGATTGATTAGGGGATAAGGTTGAAAAATCATTTCCTTTACTGGTACAAATGGGTATGAGTTTTGATCATGTTTATCTTTAAAGTTTTTTTAAAAATCACCCCCTGTGAAAGAAGGAATTTGTGACCAAAGAAGAATTAGAGATCATTATTGATCACAAAATAGAAAATTTTTATTATATCAAATTTAAAAGCTTTTGTACAAACAAAACTAATGCAGACAAGATTAGAAGGGAAGCAATAAACTGGGAAAATATTTTTTACAGTCAAAGGCTGTGATAAAGGCCTCATTTCCAAAATATATAGATAGATAATTGACTTTAATTTATAAGAAATCAAACCATTCTCCAATTGATAAATGGTCAAAGGATATGAACAGACAATTTTCAGATGAAAAAGTAGAAACTATTTCTAGCCATATAAAAAGATGCTCCAAATCAATATTGATCAAAGAAATGAAAATTAAGACAACTCTGAGATACCACTACACACCTGTCAGATTGGCTAAGATGACAGGAACAAATAATGCTGAATGTTGGAGGGGATGTGGGAAAATTGGGACACTGATGCATTATTGATGGAGTTGTGAATGGATCCAATCATTCTGGAAAGTAATTTGGAACTATGCTCAAAAAGTTATCAAACTCTATATACCCTTTGATCCAGCAGTGTTATTACTGGGCTTATCTCTCTCTCTCCCTCTCTCTCTTTCTTTTATTAATTTTATAATTATACATTTTTGACAGTATATATGCATAAGTAATTTTTATAACATTATCCCTTGTATTCATTTTTCCAGATTTTCCCCTCTCTCCCTCTACTCCCTCCCCTAGATGACAGGCAATCTCATACATTTTACATGTGTTACAGTTAACCTAGATACAATATATGTGTGTAAATCCAATTTTCTTGTTGCACGTTAAGATTGGATTCCGAAGGTATAAGTAACCTGGGTAGATAGACAGTAGTGTTAATATTTTACATTCAATTCCCAGTGTTCCTTCTCTGGATGTAGTTGCCTCTGTCCATCATTGATCAGCTGGAAGTGAGTTGGATCTTCTTTATGTTGAAGATATCCACTTCCATCAGAATACATCTTCATACAGTATTGTTGTTGAAGTGTACAGTGATCTTCTGGTTCTGCTCATTTCACTCAGCATCAGTTCATGCAAGTCTCTCGAAGCCTTTCTGAATTCATCCTGCTGGTCATTTCTTACAGAGCAATAATATTCCATAGCCTTCATATACCATAATTTACCCAACCATTCTCCAATTGATGGACATCCATTCATCTTCCAGTTTCTAGCCACTATGGAAAGAGCTGCTACAAACATTTTGACACATACAGGTCCCTTTCCCCTCTTTAGTATTTCTTTGGGATATAAGCCCAGTAGTAGCACTGCTGGATCAAAGGGTATGCACAGTTTGATAACTTTTTGGGCATAATTCCAAATTGTTTTCCAGAATGTCCGGATTCTTTCACAACTCCACCAACAATGTATTAGTGTCCCAATTTTCCCACATCCCCTCCAACATTCATCATTATTTGTTCCTGTCATCTTAGCCAATCTGACAGGTGTGTAGTGGTATCTCAGAGTTGTCTTAATTTTCATTTCTTTGATCAATATTGATTTGGAGCATCTTTTTATATGGCTAGAAATAGTTTCTACTTTTTCATCTGAAAATTGTCTGTTCATATCCTTTGACCATTTATCAATTGGAGAATGGTTTGATTTCTTATAAATTAGGATCAATTCTCTATATATTTTGGAAATGAGACCTTTATCAGAACCTTTAACTGCAAAAATATTTTCCCAATTTGTTACTTCCCTTCTAATCTTGTTTGCATTAGTATTGTTTGTACAGAAACTTTTTAGTTTGATGTAATAAAAATCTTCTATTTTGTGATCAATAATGATCTCTAGTTCTCCTTTGGTCATAAATTCCTTCCTCTTCCACAGGTCTGAGAAGTAGACTATCCTCTGTTCCTCTAATCTATTTATGATCTCATTCTTTATGCCTAAATCATCGACCCATTTTGATCTTATCTTGGTATACGGTGTTAAGTGTGGATCCATATCTAATTTCTGCCATACTAATTTCCAATTTTCCCAACAGTTTTTTTAAATAATGAATTTTTATCCCTAATGTTGGTATCTTTGGGTTTATCAAACACTAGATTGCTATAGATGTACCCTTTTTTGTCCTTTGTACCTAATCTGTTCCACTGATCGACTGGTTTATTTCTTAGCCAATACCAAGTGGTTTTGGTGACTGCTGCTATACAATATAGCTTTAGATCAGGTATATCTAGACCACCGGGCTTATATCTCAAAGAGATCTTAAAGAAGGGAAAGGGACCTGTATGTGCAAAAATGTTTGTGGCAGCCCTTTTTGTACTTTTTCCTTCTTTCTAAATCTGATTTATCTTGTGCAGCAAAATAACTGTATGGATATGTATACATGTATTGTATTTAACATATACTTTAACATATTTAACATGTATTGATCTATCTGCCATCTAGAGAAGGGGGTGAGGCGGAGGGGAAAAGTTGAAACAGAAGGTTTTGCAAAGGGTCAATGTTGGAAAAATTACTCCTGCATATATCTTGTAAATAAAAAAGCTATAATAAAAAATATCACCTCCTGGGTTAACTACTATTTTTTACATGTTAAGGATTTCTCCCACTCTTCTCTTTATGACATCATAGAATCAAAGCATTGGAAGGAACTACCAAGATCATCTAGTCAACATCCCACCTCAATCATAATCCTTTCTACAGCATCTTTTAAAGGATGTCCTCTGGATTGCTTGGAAGATCTCCAGTGATAGGGAATCTGGTATCCCACCAAGACTGCTCAATTGATTTGTAGAGTAATCTAATTACTAGGCAGTTTTTCCTTACATTGATTCAAAATCTATTTCCATTAAGCTTTTATTTACTGGTCCTACTGACCTGTAGGAGCAAGCATGACATATTTTGTCTCTCTTCTATATCTCATCTCTTCAAATATTTAAAGAATGATATCATGTCCTCTAAGACTTGTCTTCTTATAAATCCCCTCCCCTTTATGGCCATTCTCTCAATTCAACCCAATCAAAATGTATTCATTAAATGCTCATTACTTTTACTCATTATGTTTGAAGCACTAGGCTTTGTGTTAGAATACAAAATAAAAACAAAACAAGTTTCCTTGCCCACAGGGAACTTACAATTTAAGAAGCATATTAATAATTTGAAGTATAACCTAAGGAGGGCAATCAGAATGGCAAAAGGCCTTAAGTCCATGCCAAATGATGATCAGTTGAGAGAACTGGGAATATTAGGAATAATGAAAGTAAAATTCAGAGAGTACTTATTAGCTATTATTAAATACTTGACAGACAAAATGCAGGTCCTCAGTTATTGTAACAATTTGGAAGAGAAAGACTTCTCTAAGGGGCATAAAAGACCTGTTTCTGGCCACTCTAGAATTCCTCAGATATTGTAGAACAAACCCTTATTTTTGTGTTGGTTACTGAGTGCATTTTTATAAACTATGGAAGGCCCTGGAGAGCAACTCTTATAGGTTTCTTTGTGCTATTGCTTATGTTAAAACAACTGCTTGATTGTGTACTTAATATTTCTAGTGATTTATTCAATAGAACAGATACTTAAGTCTTGGCTCAAAACAGATTTGATATTAATGTAGTTCTTGTTGCTATGGATACACAACTCCAGAATTCACCAGCTAGTATGTTTGGACCTGGGATTTCTAGTAGAAAGATGACAAAAGGAGTTGAGCCAATTAGGGAATTTAGAGTTTTAATTTCATTCCATCTTAGGTCCCTTTTGGTTTATAAAGAATACATTATTTCATTTAATTTCATAGTACTTGATATAGTCTAATCAGAATAGAGTGATATAGAATATTCATCTTCACATTAAACACTATTAAGGCTGCATTAAGTTTTTTTGGTTATTATGTCACACTAATAATTCATATTGAGCTTGAAATCCACTAACCTTCTTTAGTTTAACATGTGCTGCTTTCTAGTCACATCTTCCCAATCCTAAACTTATATATTTGGTTTTTCTTTCAAGTTAAGAATAAGGCTTTGCATTTATACCTGTTAAATTTTTCTTTGTTTCCTTTAACAACTAATTTCACTCGGTAAAGAATTTGGGATGCTGATTTTGACATTCAATATATTAGCTATCCCTCATAGATTCACATTTACAAATTTGGTAACCATGTCATCTATGTCTTCATCCAAGTCATTGGTGAATGTTTTGAAATACACAAGATTAAGGATAGATTCCTAGGAGTCTTCACTAGAGATCTTTCATATTGACATTTGTCAATACTCTAGGCATCTGCTCAATCAATCTATCTAACTGTAGATTATCACCAAGATCTCTTCTAAATTGGTCTTTATGTCTACTGTCATCCAACCCAAATTTCTTTGGAAATTTTCTATTTTCCAAAATGGAATTTATTTTTTCCCCTAAACCTTCCCCACCTCCTACTTCCCTAACAGTGAAGGGCTCATAACCTAAGAGTCATTCTGGATTCTATACTATCTCTTGCCTCCCATAGCCAACCTATTGTCAAGGACTGTTAATTTCACCTTTGCAACACCTCTTGCATATACTTCCTTCTCTTTTTTGACATTGCTACCACTTTAATTTAGGCCATCATCACCCCACATTGGGATTACTGGAATAGCCTGCTGGTGGGTCTACCTGCTTCAAGTCTCTCTCCTTTCCAGTCTATTCTCCGTTCAGCCACAAAATGATTTTCCTAAAGTGCAGGTCAAATTATATCACTCTCTCTCTTGATAAACTCCAGGGATTTTTGATTGCCTCCAGCATCAAATGCAAAAATACTCTGATATTCAAAACTCTTCATAATATAGCCCAGTCCTATTTTTTTTAAAATCATATCTTTATACATTACTCTCTGGACCTTACTCTTTGCTCACCATGTGCAAAAAACTCCATCTCTTAGCTGTAGACATTCTCTTCTATTATGACTACACTGACCTTCCTAATTTCCTTCAAATTCCAATTAAAATCCTACCTTCTTAGGAAGCTTTCCTCAACTCCTCTTAATTCTGGTGCCTTCTCTCTGTTGATTATTTCCCTATCATCCTGTATATGTATATTGTATATACATGTATGTGTATATTGTCTCCTCTATAAGATTGCTATCTTCTTGTAGGAAGGGACTGTCTTCTGCCTCTTTTTTAGATCCCCAGAGCTTTGCACAGTGCCTGGCACAAAGTGGGTGCTCAATATTTCTTACAGAACAATAATATTCCATTACATTTTAATAATATAATTTGTTCAGCCCATTCCCCATTTGAGGAAAAGAAACCCATATGTACATACATATATGTGCACTCTTCTTAGTTTTCAGTTCTTAACACATATGTGTATGTGTTTGTCCTTTTCCTCTTTCTTTGATCTTTTTCAAATATAGACTCATTCATAACTTCTCAATGCATCTACCACATTTTGTCTGCCCTTTCTGAGGCTCACAAACTATCCCTATAATCTGTTAGAGTTGCTTTTTTTTTTTTTTTTTTCCAATCAGGAGTACAGTTTAAGCTCATAGATCTATTTGTTTGATGACTCTAACTTGTTCCCTTTTTTTGAAAATTGGAATATTTACTTAAACTCCAAAAGTTTCAGGTTTGTAAGCCAATAGTTTGATGTGTCATCCATATTATTTATTTCCCAATTTATTTTTGAAAATTGGGACATTTGTCCAACTCCAGTGTTAAGATATTTCTCTAGTTCACCATAGTTCTGAAAGATAAGCAATATTTGCAAGATCTTTAAGTAACTTGTGATATAATTCTGAACCACTAACTTGAACTTACAGAAAACATTTAGATGCTCTCTTACTTTGCCCTCCCCTTCCCCCACATAACTCTTTTTTTGGGGTGGCAAGACAATTGGAGACAAGGTGACTTGCCCAAGGTCACATAGCTAGGAAGTGCGAAGTGTTAAATGAATTCGAATTCAGGTCCTCCTGACTTTGGGGTCAGTGCTCTATGCACTGCATCACCTATCTGCCCCACTTAATTCTGATTTCAATTCCTTATTTGTTAATTTTGTTATCTCCTTTCCAGTCTTGCAGTTATTCTCATTAGAGAGAAATTTTTTTTTTTTCTGTTATCAGGGGATTTAAATAGTATTTCTTTCTTGCTACTGAGAAGAAATATGATTTTCATTTTATCTGGGGAAATTAAAATAAAATCTTAAATGTTATGTCCTTCTGATACAGTTAAATTATGGACTTTAAATACCTCATATCTCAACCTAGGAATTTAAAGTATAATCCTATTATACTTTGTTATCTATCAAAAAAAGATTTATTAAGCACCTACTATGAGTCAGGCATTGGTCTAGGCACTGATACAAAAATTAAAAAAAAAAAAAAAACACAACACAACAACAAATAGACAGTTTGTGTCCTCAAGGTAATTACCTTCTACCAGAGAAGATATGTTCATATTTTTAAAAAAATAGATGTAAAATGATAGGAATAAGTATGGGTTTAGCAGCTGGTAGACATCAGTGTCCTTTGAAATGCTGAATCTGATAACATATTGCTTGCTTTCTCAAGGGCTAGGGAAAATGAGGGAGTTTGAGAAATTTGGAATTCAAAATTTTAAAAACAATGTTAAAAATTTTATAAGTAATTGGGAAATAACTAACAAAATAAAAAATATATTTTAAAAATATTTCTTTGAAATTTTAATTATTAAAGGCTTTGCTGGTACTGATAGGGAGAAATAAAAGAATGAAAAAGCTGGGGGCAGCTAGGTGGCTCAGTGGATAGAGCACCAGCCTTGAATTTAGGAGGACTGGAGTTCAAATCTGGTCTCAGACACTTAACTGTGTGACCCTGGGCAAGTCACTTAACCCCAGCCTGGGGGGGGGGGGGGAATGAGAAAGCTATAATTTTTTTTTTGGCTGAGTCAGATACCATATTCATGTGTAATACCAATCTTCCATCCTCCCACTTTAGCAGTAAATTATGTGTGAAAAGTAGGATAAATTATGCAAATAAGGCTTCTTTTTGAAAAATCAAGATCAGAAGGAGAGATAAACAATGGTTATTATTCTCATATTTTCTGACATAAATATTGTTTTGTGTTTTTTACTGATTGATGGTTTTATTTCATTTATTTTTTGTTTGTATTTTTAAAATAGTTTTTTTATTTTAAAAATATAAGCAAAGATAGTTTTCAACATTCACCCTTGTGTTCCAAATTTTTCTCCCTCCCTCCTTCCCACCCCTTCTTCTAGACATCAAGTAATCCAATATATATTAAACATGAGCAATTATTCCATACATATTTCCACATTTATCATGCTGCACAAGAAGCATTCAAATCAAAAAGGGAAAAATTGAGAAAGAAAAAAAAGCAAGCAAACAACAAGAAAAAAGATGAAAATACTATGTTGTGATCTCTGTTCAGTCCCCACAATCCTCTTTTTGGATGCAGATGTCTCTCTCCATTACAAATCTATTGGGATTAGCCTGAATGACCTCATTGTTGAAAAGAGCCAAGTCCATCATGGTTGATCATCACATAATCTTGTTGTTGCTGTGTATAATATTTTCTTGGTTCTGCTCATTTCATTTAGCATCGTTCATGTAAGTCTCTCCAAACCTCTCAGTATTCATCCTGCTGATCGTTTCTTACAGAAAAATAATATTCCATAACATTCATATACCATAATTTATTCGACCATTCTTCAAATGATGGGCATCCATTCAGTTTCCAGTTTCTAGTTACTACAAAAAGGGCTGCCACAAACATTTTTGCACATGTGGGTCCTTTTCCCTCCTTTAATGATCCCTATCAGATATAAGTCCAGTAGAGACATTGCTGGATTAAAGGGTATGCACAGTTTGATAGCCCTTTGGGCATAGTTTCAAATTGCTCTTCAGAACTATTGGATCCATTCACAATTCCACCAACAATGTATTAGTGTTCCAGTTTTCCCACATCCCCTCCAGCATGCATCATTATCTTTTCCCTGACATGAATAATGTGAAAACAATGCCTATTAAAAATAAACATTTTGTTAAAAAAAACATATAAAACAGAGGTATATGGAAAAACTCTAATTTGCCCAAACCATGTTTTTTATCTTTCCTATGATTTCTAATTCCTCCATCCCTCAGTTCTTTCATAAGCCATCATCCGTAGACATTATTCCTGTCTTCCTCATCTTGACCATACTGTCCTCTTCTCACAAGTTCTTTTCCTCTTTATCTTATTGATAATCTTGCCCTGCTAAGCTTTGGCTTTCACCATCCATGGCCTTTACTCCTCCTCAAGTGCTGCTGAATGAAGCCAGATGAAATGCATTGAGACCATTGAGACCACTACAATTTATGTTCCATAAATTAGGTTTTCATTATATTACTATCTCCTGGTTTTTTCCCTACTTGTCTACTACTTCTTACTACCCTACTCCTTAGTTTCCTTTGCTTGATTTTCACCTGGGGTAGGGCTTCTTAAACTTTTACCACTTGTGACTTTTTTTCATCCAAGAAATTTTTATGTGACCCCAGGTATATAGGTATATAAAGTAAGTATACAAATCAAACATTTATTGATAATAAATGATCATTTTCTGACCCTCACATTCAATTACAACTGCAAGAGAAATGCCAGGAGCAGAACAGGCAACATCTACATTTGTAGATCTAACCAAGGCCTTTTTTGGTACTGTTGGTCATGAGGATTTATGGAAAATGATGTCAAAATTTGTTTGCCTAGAGAAGTTCATCAGTTACAGTACATCAATTTCACACCATCATGCTTGCCCAGGTTTTGGAAAATGGACAATGCTCTTGAGCTTTCCTAGTCACCAATGGAGTGAAACAAGACCATCTGCTTGCTCTTATACTTTTTAGCATTGTTTTTTCAGCTATATTGTCAAACACCTTCAACAAGGACAAAATCAACTACTGCATTCATGTTAAATTCTTGAACTTGAAAAGACTACAAGCCAAAACTAAAGTGAGGAAATGTGGGGGCATGATTTTTTTTTGTTTGCAGATGATTATGCACTCAATGCAGCTTCCAAAGCTGAGATGCCACAAAGTATGGATTGGTTCTCTGCTGCTTTTTCTGATTTTGGCCCAACAATTAATACCAAGATAAAACAGGACCATACCATCCATAGGTAGAACCATTGGTTACAGCAAATGATGAAGTTTTGAATGCTATGCATAAGTTCACTTACCCTGCAGTATATTTTCCAGGGATGTACACATTGATAATGAGATTGATACACTCATTGTGAGAATTAGCTCAATGTTTGAGAGACTCTGAAAGAAAGTGTGGGAGAGGAAAGTGTTTGACTACCAAATTGAAGGTCTACAGAGCCACTGTGCTAACCTCATTGTTGAATGTCTGTGAAACCTGGACAATATACCTGCGCCATTCCAGGAAACTGAATCGCTTCCATTTGAATTGTTTTAGGAAGATTCTGAAGATCACCCGGCAGGAGGAAGTACCAGACACTGAGGTCCTTTCTGGAACTAAAGCTCTACTGCAGAGAGCATGACTCTGTTTGGCTGGCCACTGTTAGGGCCAGAACTCTGAATTTGAGACAAAGGACGCTTACAAGGTACTAAGTGGAATTGAGGAGACAATAGTTAAATCTAGTTTAGCAGCGATTTAATCCTACAACAAATAATGGTTTCCTAGTGATGTAATGATTGGTGTATACTCAGTGTAGAGCATATAAGCTAGGAGCCTCAGCCAGGATTGATTCAGGGAGATTCAGAAGCCAGAGAAGTCAAGCTCTCAGAACCAAAGAGAGAGATAGGCCTCCCTCTAAGAAAGTTAATCGGGCCCAAGGAAAGGAGACAAGACTTGGAAAGAGATAATAAAGGATTTGGACTTTAACCGCTGGCTACTAGTGTGGTGATTATTGAACTGAAAAGAAGGCTGCTCCCAGAGACCCCAAGGAAACAGAAACAGAGAATATTATAGGTCACATCGTTTGGATGCCAAATGTATGCTTGCCAAAGAGACTATTTTATGGAGAACTCACAAGGGCAAACTCTCACAAGGTGGTTAGAAAAAGTGATACAAGGACACTCTCAAGGTCTCTCTTAAGAATTTTGGAAATGGGACAGCTAGGTGGCACAGTGGATAGAGCACCAGCCCTGTAGTCAGAAGGACCTGAGTTCAAATCCAGGCTCAGTTACTTAACACTTCCTGGCTGTGTGACCCTGGGCAAGACACTTAACCCCAGCCACAGGGGAAAAAACAAACAAACAAAAAAATTTTTTGAATTGATTATATGACATGGGAGACACTGGCACAGAACAGACATAGCATAGAGTACCCCCATTAGTGAAGGTGCTGAGCTCTATGAGCAAACTAGAATTGAATTAGCTCAAAAGAAATGTAAGATGCACTCCAAATGTTCATAGGAACTATTTGTGTCCAACCTGTGTCAGGATGTCCCAAGCTCATGTTTGTCTGATCAGCCATAGCTGGACATACTTATTAGAATCACATAATCATACTTGATTCTAATATAGTGATGTCATTTTGGTCTTCTTTGAGAAAGAGGAACAACCAGTCCACCAACTGATACTGGCCTCCTTGCTGTTCCACTTGAATAAGACACTCTACTCCTGACTGGGGATTTTCAGTGGCTGTCCCATGTGCTTGAAGTGGTCTCTTTCCTCATATCTATTGCTTGCCCTCTGTGGCTTCCTTTACCTAATTAATATTCTACTCTCTAGAACCCAGATTCTTAACCTGGGGCATGACCCTAAATGAGGTCTCATAACTGAATGAAAGAAGTTACAAAATTAAGATTTGCTATCAGTAAATGTTTGATTTATATATCTACTTTACATACCTATATACCCAAGGTCATAATTTCTCAGAAGAAAGGGGTCACGAGTGGAAAACATTTAAGAAACCTGGTCTAGAGGATGTCTTTCCAATCTCACTTTAAAATTGTGCCTTCTCGGGAAAGGGACCTGTATGTGCCAAAATGTTTGTGGCAGCCCTTTTTGTAATGGCTAGAAACTGGAAAATGAATGGATGTCCATCAATTGCAGAATGGTTGGGTAAATTATGGTATATGAATATTATGGAATATTATTGTTCTGTAAGAAATGACCAACAAGAGGAATACAGAGAGGCTTGGAGAGACTTACATGAACTGATGCTGAGTGAAATGAACAGAACTAGGAGATCATTATTCACTTCAACAATGATACTGTATGAGGATGTATTCTGATGATATCTTCAACATAGAGAAGAGCTAATCCAATTCCAATTGATCAATGATGGACAGAATCAGCTACACCCAGAGAAGGAACACGGGAAATGAGTGTAAACTGTTAGCATTTTTTGTTTTTCTCCCCAGGTTATTTTTACCTTTCGAATCCAATTCTTCCTCTGCAACAACAACAATAACAACAAAATTCGGTTCTGCACATATATATTGTACCTAGGATATACTATAACACATTTAATATGTATGGGAATGCCAGCCATCTAGGGCAGGGGGTGGAGGGAAGGAGGGGAAAAATTCAGGACAGAAGGGAGTACAAGGGATAATGTTGTAAAAAATTATCTATGCATATGCACTGTCAAAAAAATGTTATAATTATATTATATTATAATTAATTAATTAAAAACAGAAAGAAATTGAGTCACTGACAACAAATGACATTCAATAAAATATATAATAGCAACTAAAAATAAATAAATAAAATTGTGCCTTCTCTCTAACATTGCCTCCAGTTTAGTTTACTGTGTATTTTTCTTGTTTGCACATGGTTGTTTGCATGTTGTCTCTCCCATTCGACTGTGGGCTGCTCATTGAGAATAGGAACTTTTTTTTGCCTTGCTTTGTATCCCTAGGGTTTTGGAAGCACTGTGCTTAGCACATAATAGTTGCTCAATAAATGCTTGTTGATTGCCTGGCTTCTGCCCTACTGACATCCTAAGGGTGACTTTTGTGGACTGTTAGAATGACTTATTAGATTTTGTAATCTTTAGAGTGGAACTGGATGACAGAAGTTGACCTGAGACAAAAATCTATGAATGAGTCAGTTCCCTGTTATAGAAAGAGTTAGGCTTTAACTTCACTTTGGAAGTGAATTCTTTAGAAAGACAAATAGGAGAGACCATTACACAATTTAATAAAGATAAAAATTAGCCCTTACCTCCCAGAATTGTTGTGAGGTTCAATTGAGATAATATTTATAAAGTGTTTAGCACAATATCTGGCACATAATAAATATTATATAAATGCTAGCTGCTGATGCTACTATGCTACTACTACTACTATTATTAATAATAATTTAGAAAATTCTACCTATCCCACTTAACTACTTTATAATGTTACACAAACTACTTCAGTTCAATAGTTCTGAGTTTGAAGTATAACTATGAGGGGGTTGGGTTTTGTGAGCTTTTGGGGTTTTTTCCAGTTTTTTAACTATCTAAGATTTTAAGATGTTTGAGTGGAAATATAATTGCATGCTTCTCCCCAATGTTAGCGGGCACTCAAGAAATACAAGTGGTTGTTAATAATAGTTCAATCAATAAATCATTAGAGAAGTAAATTTGCTATCCCCAAAGGCAATCAAATATTTTTGGATTTTCCATTGCCTTGGTTTATCCATGCCATTAATTTCATTTGCATAACTTATACTTTTTATTTAGCACAATTAAGTGCTAACTTGGTTTGATATGATACAGATTAGAATTAAAATGGCCTAATGACTTTCTGGCAAATATTCACAGAAAGTGTTTTTCACTTAGAAAAGGTATTTGCAATTTAAATTAATTAGAAAAATGGCAGTGCCAATCTAAGACACACACAAAAAGCCAGAAGAACAAAGCACAATGTAAAAGGAAAAACCCAGATATTCAAGAAGTGCCATTGTTTGAATCTGCCTGGTTGCATATCTGCCTTAGTCATAGAGAGGACGGATTTTAAAAGAGGAAAAAAAAGTGTTTGGTACTAATTTTCTACCCTGATCTCATGCAGAGAGATGCTTTGGTATTTTTCTCTTATGCACTCTTCCTCAAAAGGACAGAATTTAAGACTGTTTGTCATGGTGCAGTATGAGAGAAGGGTTAGGCTGCTCTATAAACTGTTAGGGAGACGATAAAAAAAAAGCAATCTAATTGACTCATACAGGGCTCATAGCCATATAAATGCTTGCAAAATTGCTTCCTGTGCTGAAGTAGTGACCACAGATAAGCAGAACTAAGAGACTCAGAGAATAAGAGAACTTAGCAAATCTTCAACTTCTCTCCTCTCTTTTTTCTTTTTTTTTTTTTCTCTTCTCTTTCTTCAACTTGTTAGTTGGAAGAGGCATAGATAAGTAAAAGTATACTGTGGTAGATTCACTGTTTTTAGAGAAAAAATAGCTCTTGTAAATACTCTGTATAATTTTCCTAAGAAATCATATTCCTTTGGTATTGCATTAGTCGATTCTCCAGAAATAGCCTATCTCCCAGCACCAATTGCTGAAAAGAAGATAACCTTTTCAGAAGGTCTGTGCCTTTGTATATTACTGGAATTATATGTTATCTGCTTCCAGCATAACGAATCATAGCATGCTTGAGCTCAAGAGTTCCTTAGAGATCATTTGGTCCAACCTCTCATTTAATTAATGAAGTAAATTGAGGTCCACAAGAGATGGTAACTTGAAATTAAAACAAATTATCTGTTTGAATTCAACTAAAGGCATTATGTAAACACATAGATTTAATTATTATATTATTAAAAAAGGATCAAAATATTAATTGTGCATGACTTCCCTAGTATTCATTTCTGCATAAAACTAACCTATTCTTACTTAGGAGCAAAGTGTTAGAAAAGAATTTATGCCCTCAATCCAGGTCAACTCTTTCAATATACAGATGAGAAACTAAAGCCCAAAGATTTTGGTTAAGTGACTTATCTAAGGTCACACAGTTCCAGAACTAATATTTGAATCAAGATCCTCTGACTTCAAATCCATCACTCTTTCCACTGACCTAAGTTATATTTATGAAATTTATTATGAAGTGAGCACTTTGCAGGCCTTAAAGTGAGTTATTTTTATTACTGGTGGATCCTTCACCACTATCCCCAACCTGTAGTTCACTCCTAAATACTTTTTTATATTATAGGAGCTTTCCTCAGACAATGAATTTCCGGACACATTTGGAAGCCTAAATGGAGTGCCAGTAAATAGTGAAGTTTTTCACTGGCTAAAACACAGCACCAAATTTAAGAGGTTTTGCTGCTTACAAATAGGCCTAATAAAGGCAAGAATATGGCTGGGTAGGTAAAAAAATCTTGTCTTCTATTTTGTCCTGGTTCAAATTCATTTACATGCTAAATAAGAGAACAATAGAAGATCTTGGGAATATCTAACCCTAAAGGAGATAGTTTTCTAGATTAGAAAGTTTTGATCTCTGCCTCAGGAAAAGAGTCTAGAAAGGAAGGCTTAATCTTAGTGTGGGGACAATCTGTTTGATTTATGTTAGTTAAAGGTGGAGTGCTATAATAAAGATTGACCGGGGATCTATAAATGAGCCAGTTTCCTAGATATAGAAAGGGTTGGGTTTTAATTTCACTTTGGAAATGAGTTCTGCAGAAAGGCCATAGGAGAGATCATTTAGTGGCTATAATTAAAAAGTTATCCATTTGTCCACGTCAGGGAAAAGTTTAATCAACTAAAGTTTCAGTAGACCTGAGATGAGATGGCCATTGTTAGCCCATTGTTGAGAAGAGCCATGCCCATCAGAATTGATTATTGTATAATCCTGTTGTTGTGGTGTATAATGACATTCTGATTCTGTTCATTTCACTTAGCCTCAGTTCATGTAAGTCTGCTCAAGCCTCTCTGAAATCATCCTCCTAATCGTTTCTTTTAGAACAATAATATTCCATAACATTCATATACCATAACTTATTCAGCCATTCTCCAACTGATGGGCATCCACTCAATTTCCATTTTCTTGCTATTACAAAAAAGGGCTGCCACAAACATTTTCATTTTAAAAATGAGAAGGGGGAGGGCAGCTAGGTGGCGCAGTGGATAGAGCACCAGCCCTGAATTCAGGAGGACCCAAGTTCAAATCTAGTTTCAGACACTTAACACTTCCTAGCTGTGTGACCCTGGGCAAGTCACTTAACCCCAGCCTCAGCAAAAAAAAATTAAAATAAAATTAAAAAATGAGAAGAACGAGGAGAAAGGTTAAGTGACTTGACAGGACCACACAGCTAATAGACTTCAAAAGGTGGAATTTGAACTTGGCATTCCCAAATCCAGGGTTAGATGACTGAGTGAAATATTATGTCTAATCACCCATTGTCACTTCAGAATAACAAAAAAATGCCCCGAATAATAGTAAAGGATGTGAGAGGGGAAAAGTCCTTATAGGGAAATCCCTACAGAATAACCTGTAAAAAAAAAAAGATGAGAATAGAGAATGGCTTAGAAAACAGTAGAGGGGAAGTATACTTGAAACAAGTATACCTGAAACAAGGTGGAATTGATGAGACAGTGGTTATCTAGTTCACATATACTTAGTACTTAGCATGGTGATGTAATAGTTCTTTAGTTCACACATATTCAATATACTATAATGATGTAATTGTAATAAGAACTGGGGATAAAAAGTCAGACTGTCAGACTGGCAGACTGCTGGATGAAACTGGGTCAGACTACGACAGACACAGACTGTAAGAGAATAAAGACTTTGGACTCTATTCTTGTCTGTCCTGCTGAGATCAAGACCCTTCCCAAGGACCTCCAGAAACCTAGCCCTAATACATTACATGTTTCAGTTAATAATTGTATTAGTGGTCTGCTGGTTTTGAAGTTCTGTAACAATCATGCTAAGTACTAAATATATGTAAATTAGATAACCATTGTCTTATCAATTCCATCGAGTTCACACCTTGTTTCAAGTATACTTGTTTCAAGTTTACTTCTCCAAAGTTCCTCCCTCTACTGTTTTCTAAATCATTCTCTTCTCTATTCTCATCAATCAATCAACAACCAATTGATCAACTAGCATTTTGGTAGTTACTATAGAATAATCCTCTTAGTTGGAGCATTCTTTTATTCCCTAGTATATTTTAAATCCATTTATTAAGAGCTTTTCTTTGTTTTCCACTTTATTTCATCTTTTTACAGGTTTTTCTGTAGGGATTTCCCTAAAAGGACTTTTTTCCTCTCACATCTTTTACTATTATTCGGAGCATTTTTTTGTTATTCTGAGGTGACAATGGGTGATTAGACATAATATTTCATTCAGTCATCTAACCCTGGATTTGGGAATGCCAAGTTCAAATTCCACCTTTTGAAGTTTATTAGCTTTGTGGTTCTGTCAAGTCACTTAGCCTTTCTCCTTCTCATTCTTCTCATCTTTAAAATGAAAATGATACATGTGCAAAAATGTTTGTGGCAACTCTTTTTGTAGTAGCAAGAAACTGGAAACGGAGTGGATGCCCATCAGTTGGAGAATGGCTGAAAAAGTTACAGTATATAATAGATAAAGTGCAAATTGATTAAATCTGCTAACAGAGAGAAATTTTAGATTTAATTGACCTAGAAATGTTGTTGCCAAGTAATAGAACTTCTAGGGCAAAAAGAAAATATTGAAGGTGAGCAGGATGATACAGAAAATATGCCAAAGAATTAATTTCATGTAGATTAATCTAGTAAGCCTTAACATCAATGAAAAGGAAAGAGGAAAAAATGGAATATGACATCAAATTCCGTTAGCAACTAGCAAAAGAAAATGACATACTCAATGACAAATTATTCTGAAAAATTGAATATGATTCTATTGGAAAAAATAAGCTTTTATCAGAATTTATGACTTCCTAGCCTCCATTCTGAGAAAACTAGTTACTCAATCTTTGAACTGAAAAAGCAGAGCATGAAAGAATTTTTAAAAAGGTAGATAAAGATTCACTGTTTACCCATTGAAGCTAAAGTCTATTTCAATTGCTTCTTTGGAATTCCACAAAAGAAGGAACTGACCAATTTATCCTAATTACGTTTTACCCTATACACAAGCAAAGCACTTAATTTGAGATACTATAAGGATGAAGGCAAGGGAGAAGCAGAGAGAGACAAGAATACAATCAGAATTCTAGTGGGTCAGGAAAATCTTCACCTTAATTAGCAAACAAGTATCTAGCCCTAGAAAGATGATATTTGGAGCACAGCCAGAGGTGGGAAGAGTCAGCAAGCTAGTTAGGTCAAATTTTTGCTACTCCTTCTTGTTTAGTGTGAGCAATCCTGGGTTCCATCACTCATAACAGAGTCATTCTTCCATGAAAAAGAGGGTCTGTTGTTTTATACGGACATGTATAGTCTAGATCAGGTACATCTAATTTATTCCCCTTCCCTGATTAAGAAGATACCAGTTATCTAAGAAGCTGTAAATTTCTATCTTGGAAAACTCCAGGTATAGAGTGCTATAGAAAAGGGAGAAGTTGTGGGTACCAAGCAAGAGGAATTCTATTACTTCTGGAGTAGGAGACTTGAACTCATTAAAGATAGCCAGGGACTCATTCTCATATTTTGTCCTTACTTGTATTGTTGTTGACTTCTTTTAAGCTATTTCTATTCTGTCTTTTCAATTCCAAATATCATTCTCCTTAACAGAAAAAACAAAATCAAAAGAAGGATTGAACAGTCCTGTATTCTTTCTGTCATCAGGATTCATCAGTTCATCCAAACCAAAAATAGGATTTCTTCTATGTTGCCTGTGAAGTGGTGCCTGTTTTTTTATTTCTTTTGCTCTTTCTTTTTTTTCTTTTTTAAGTGATATTTATTTATTATTATTTTAATAATAATTTTCTATTTTCAAAATATATACAAAGATAGTTTTCAACATTTACCCTTGCAAAACCTTGGGTTCCAAGTTTTCCTTCTTTCCTTCCCCCCACCCTCTAAAATTGTACATGTTAAACATGTACAATTCTTCTATACATATTTCCACATTTATCATGATGCACAAGAAAAGTCAGAGCAAAAAAGGAAAAAATTAGAAAGAAAAAAAGCAAGTAAACAACAACAAAAACAGTGAAAATACTATGTTGTGATCCACAGTACTCTCTCTGGATGCAGATGGCTCTCTCCATCAGGCCATTGGAATTGACCTGAATCATCTTATTGTTAAAAAGAACCATCTCTTCTTGTTTCTTAAGGAATCATCAGAAAAAGCAAGCTCAAAATCCACATCATTCTTTTTTATTTCTTTGCTGAGGCAATTGGGGTTAAGTGACTTGCCTAGAGTCACACAGCCAGGAAGAATTAAGTGTCTGAGACATATTAGAACTCAGATCCTCCTGACTTCAGGGCTAGTGCTCTATCCACTGTGCCATCTAGCTGCCCCAAAATCTACATCATTCTTAAAGTTGGAACAAATTTAAGTTTTTGAAACCCAGGTGCAGCAGAGCTGACTATATATGTAATCATACCTACCATACATAGTCTAGTTTTCTCTGAACCCTTTGAAATCTGTACTAACAGGTACATTTAAAGTTATGGCCGATTTTCCTCTCTAGATTTTACTGATAAGAACAGACACTCCAATTGATCTTAGCCAAAAAGCTTAGGAGCCATCTCTACATAAATTTTAAAATGGAATAATCATCTCCTTCAAGGTTCTCCTCATTTCCATCCTAGCAACAAGTTTCTCCCTTTGGTGAACATCAGATACAAATAGAATTCTTTCTTATGTTCATGATTCCTGCATATTTTTAGAGATAAGGTAATCAAAGCAAAGAAAAAAAAATTATTAACTTCTGTACTTTCAGCAAAGAAAAAACTCAAGCAGATGACTGGGTAATTGGAGTCATCTATTAATAATAAATTATGGCTCTGTGCCTGATTTATTGTAATTCATTTCATGAAGACTTATTCATTTTTTTTTTATTTCTAGATAATCTGCATTCAAATACTCAAAATTCTAAAAGTTGAACTGTTTTCTAATGGATTAGGATATTCCCTCCAACAGTGTAGATTCCAAACCGTTCATGTTTACCTATCCTATGTAACTCTTGTCCATGTACTCTCATTAATTCATGACAGGAAGTCAAGGCAATCAACAAAATAATAAATCATGCCCTGATCTATACTTACCAACTTCTGAGGTATAAATGCTCACACTAAAAATTAACAATAGACTCCCATAAGCCAGTATAAACTGGTTCCAATTTGATATATATTGATGAATGAGCTCTATACAATGTTCATTCAATATCATGCCATAATCTTCATATAGGCAATCTTTTCACATTTGGACTTTACTATTTTGAATAGCCAGACCAACCACTTTTCCTTTCTGAATGCTTATGAATCTCTTAAAGAGGCTCTGTAATATACCAAGGTCTGATACAACCACCGTAATGCTGTCCACAAATAGGAACTTCTGGAGGATCTCACATCTACAAAGATTCTTTCTTTAACTTGGTTTAAAACTTTCCTCATTTGACTATATTTTCATAATATAATTTTAAAGTTATTTTGTTTCTTTCAAATAAAGCCCACTCCTTTAGAGTCATAGTCTAGTCATAATTCTCTTTCTATATAATCTCTGCAATTTATGGTCATAAGATACAGTAGGAAACTTCACTTTAAAATTTTGCTATCTGTAAAGTGTATTTTTCTTTAAGCATAAAAATTTATAATATTTGATAAAAAACAAAAGGCTCAGAAAGAAACATCAAAAAGAAAAAGTAACCTGAAATTTTAAATTAAAGCTAAAAATTATTTTAAATCCTATAATTTGAACCAGTGTCATTTTGTTTTATTTGTGTCGATGGACTAGAAAGAAATAATTTTATAGCTGCTGTCCAAATACCTATAACATTCCTTTAAAAGCCATTTCCATCCTCCCTATATTTGTTTCCCTATATTAAGATTTCCAGGCCATGTTGTTTATTACCTATTTGCACATTTGTGTATAGCCAATAAAGGCCAAGGATTTTACTACTGACTCTTTCTGGAGCTCTCACTCTGAGACCCTTCTGTCCTGATTGGTGACATTGACCCCATTATTCAGGAAGGACCCATTCAAGCTTGCCTTCACCCCCTGCTCCTCTGCCACCTTGACAGCCTCACCAGCAGTCTTGCTGCCTAGTACCCCAGTGGGTAGCCTACTGTGCCACCTCCTTTTCTTTCAGTTTTGGAAACCATGATCCAATCAACTCTGCCATTATACTTGGAAATGATGTGTCAAAGGGTATGCACAGTCTGATAACTCTTTGAGTTCCAAATCGCTTTCCAGAATGGCTGGATCTATTCACAACTCCACCAACAATGTATCAGTGTCCCAGTTTTCCCACATCCCCTCCAACATTCCTCGTTTTTTTCTGACATCTTAGCCAATCTGGGAGGTATGTAATGGTATCTCAGAGTTGCCTTAATTTGCATTTCTCTGATTAATAATGACTTGGAGCATCTTTTCATATGTCTAGAAATAGTTCCAATGTATTCATCTGAGAATTGTCTGTTGATATCCTTTGACCATTTATCAATTGGAGAATGGCTTGATTTCTTATAAATTTGAGTCAATTCTCTATATATTTTGGAAATGAGGCAAAAAATAGAGTTCTAAACAAACTAATGGCAGAAAGAAAAACAAAGCAAGTAATATATAAAATACTAAGGAAAAAATTTGTGAATCCTATTAAGCATTTAAAGAACAAATTACTGTTATGCTACAGAAAATGTTCTATAAAGTAAAGAAAAAAGGAAGTTTATGTTTACTAATATACAAATATGTCCCTTATTTTGAATCCATGTAGAGGTAAAAAAGAGATAGAAAGTTATAGTTCAAAACCTTCAGTGAAATGATATTAAAAATATGAAAACTCAAACAGAAGGAAAAAAATAAAACCTTATAGACTTATAACAATGTAGAAGAAATATTCAAAAAGTGATTATAGTAACACATTTAAAAGTTTATTCACATTGACAAGATTTTTTCTACCAGGAATGTAAGGTGGATTCAGCATGAGGGATGCTACAAATGTATATAATCACATAATTAAGTCAGTGCATAAAAATCTTTCATCAATAAATTCACAAAAAATTCTCATCTGCTTAAAAATCACTAAAAAAGATATATATATATATATATATGAATAAAAAGACATATTCTGCATATGATCTAAAGTATGTAACAGTAAGAGATGGCATTATTTATTAGTAAGAAATACCAGATACTTTCACAGTAAATCTAGAATAAGACAAAGTTGTCCCCTATATGTCATTATTAGATAACATATTGATAGAGAATATAAACTACTTAGAAAGGGACAATTTTTTTCCCAATAAGAACTTGGAAAAGTGTGAAACAAAATTATAAAAAAAGTTTAGGTCAGCACCCCATTGTATTTATTGTAATAAGTTCCAAATAGATAAATGATTAATATATATATATATGTATATATATATATATATATATATAATCACATCATTTTTATAAAAAAGAGAATAGAAGATTATGTCTGAAAAATGAGTTCAAATCCTATCTCAGACTCTCTGTGACCCGTGCAAGTTATCCTATCTTGGTCTGCTTCTTCATTTATCTCCCTAAGTATTTTTGAAGATCAAATGAAATAACATATTGTAGGACAGGAGAGATCATATGAAGAACACCAGAACTGTTCAAGAATAGTAATTAATAAAATTTTATTACTATTCATCAGGGGAGGAGAATAGACATTAATAGGGAACAGTCTTGAGAGTAAACCCCATTGCTGAGAATAAATTCCAGATGTGGTCCTATATGATAGCTCTCTTATTCTCTTTGAAGATCATTTCTTAAGAACTCAAATTTACACAGTATTTTAGACAAAGAGTCATCATAGAACAATGAGTCTCTACTATTATAAACAGAGGAACATAGTAGTATAATAGGGATCAGTAAAATGATGGTATTATTCTAAATTGCCTAATCAGTAAGGAGGAACAGAGATAATAGGAAACTTAAACTATGTTCCATCCAATAAGAGAGACTAGGGAAGAAGTAATGTCCGGTTCTGCATCCGGGAGAGCTAAGATCATATCAGCCAAACCATTTTTCACTAGTTCACACATATATGAGATGTTTTTCCAATTTCAAAGGGCTATGTAAAAGACCACTATTATTATTGTTAAAAAAAAAAAGAAGAATTCATAATTAGATCGAGGATAGAAGAGAAAAGTATATGCTCATCATAAAACTGAAAGCTTTTTTAATAAATAAAATACTAAATGCAGCTGAAATCAGAAGAAAATCTATTGATTGGGAAAATACTTTTGTATTAACTATTTGTGATAAAAGTATGATTTCTAAAATCTATAGAGAATTGTGATTATCTATTCTTAATGGAAAAACAACAGATATGAACAACTTCCAAAAGAAATATAAGCAAATGGTCAAAAGATACAAATAGACAATTTTCAGATGAAGAAATTGAAACCATTTTTAGTATATGAAAAGGTGCACTAAATCATTATTGATAAGAGAAATGTAAATTAAGACAACTCTGAGGTACCACTACACACAACTCTCAAATTGGCTAAGATGACAGAAGATAATAATAAATGTTGGAGAGGATGTGGGAAAACTGGGACACTGACACATTGTTGTTGGAATTGTGAATGGATCCAGTCATTCTGGAGAACAATTTGGAACTATGATCTGGCAGTATTTCTACTGGATCTGTATCCCAAAGAGATCTTAGAGAAGGCAAAGGGACCCACATGTGCAAAAATGTGTGGCAGCCTTTTTTGTAGTGTCCAGAAACTGGAAACTGAGTGAATGCCCATCAGTTGGAGAATGGATAAATAAGTTATGGTATATGAATGTTATGGAATATTATTGTTCTGTAAGAAATGACCAGCAGGATGATTTCAGAAAGGCCTGGAGAGACTTACATGAACTGATGCTGAGTGAAATGAGCAGGACCAGGAGATCATTATACATGGTAACAACAAGATTATATGATGATCAATTCTAAAGGATGTGGCTCTTTTCAACAATGAGATGATTCAAATCACTTCCAATAATCTTGTGATGAAGAGAGCCATATACATCCAGAGAGAGCACTGTGGGAACTGAGTGTGGATCACAACATAGTATTTTCACTCTTTTTGTTATTGTTTGCATGCATTTTATTTTCTTTCTAATTTTTTTTCTTTTTTGATCTTATTTTTCTTGTACAGCAAAATAATTAAATAAATATGTATGCATATATTCAATTTAACATATATTTTTTACCATGTTTAACATATATTGGATTACTTGCCATCTAAGGAAGGATTGGGGGAGGGGAAAGGGGGAAAAATTGGAACACAAAGTTTTGCAAGGATCAATGTTGAAAATTTATCCATACATATGTTTTGAAAATTAATAAAAAAATTTTAATAAAAAAAGAAGTAAAAACTATCAATCACAAAATTGTAAATTTAAAATTGTAAAGCATCTCAAAGGCCATTTAATCCATTCACCTTATTTTCAGGAAGTCCAGTGATTTGCCCAAGATTATACTTGTAGATAGTGATACAGGCAGAATTTGAACCCAGAACCTTTGGTTCTAAAACTATGCTGCCTTTCAAAAAATAATCCCTTACACTGATACATTGTTGTTGGAACTGCGAATACATCCAGCCATTCTGGAGAGCAAATTGGAACTATGCTCAAAAAGTTATCAAACTATGCATATCCTTTGATCCAGCAGTGTTGCTACTGGGTTTGTATCCCAAAGAGATCTTAAAGAAGGGAAAGGGACCTGTATGTGCAAGAATGTTTGTGGCAGCCCTCTTTGTGGTGGCCAGAAACTAGAAAGTACGTGGATGCCCATCGATTGGAGAATGGCTGAATAAATTGTGGTATATGAATATTATGGAATATTATTGTTCTGTAAGAAATGACCAACAGGATGATTTCAGAAAGGCCTGGAGAGACTTACATGAACTGATGCTGAGTGAAATGAGCAGGACCAGGAGATCATTATATACTTCAACAACAATACTATATGATGATGCATTCTGATGGACATGGCCCTCTTCAACAATGAGATGAATCAAATCAGTTCCAATAGAGCAATAATGAACTGAAACAGCTATACTCAGCGAAAGAACTCTGGGAGATGACCATGAACCACTACATAGAATTTCCAGTCCCTCTAATTTTGTCCACCTGCATTTTGGATTTCCTTCACAGGCTAATTGTACACTATTTCAAAGTCCAATTCTTTTTGTTCAGCAAAACAACTGTTTGGTCATGTATACATATGTTGTATTTAATTTGTACTCTAACATATTTAACATGTATTGGTCAACCTGCCATCTGGGAGGGGGGGGAAGGAGGGGAAAAATTGGAACAAATGGTTTGGCAATTGTCAATGCTGAAAAATTACCCATGCAAATATCTTGTAAATAAAAACTATTAGATATGAAAAAAAATAATCCCTTGACTTGGCTTTTTTCAACAATGAGGTGATTCAGACCAATTCCAATAGATTTGTGATGGAGAGCGCTATCTGCACCCAGAGAAAGGACTGTGGGGATTGAATATAGATTACAATATAGTATTTTCACTTTTTTGTTGTTGTTTGCTTGCTTTTTTCTTTCTTTCTCATTTTCCCCATTTTGATCTGATTTTTCTTGTGCAGCATGATAAATGTGAAAATATATTTAGAAGAATTGCACATGTTTAACCTATATAGAATTACTTGCTGTCTAGGGGAACAGGCAGAGAGGGGGAGGAAGAGAGAAAAATATGGAACTATGGAACACAAGGTTTTGTAAGAATGGATATTGAAAACTATCTTTGCATGTATTTTGAAAATAAAGAGCTATCATTAAATTTTTTAAAAAATAAACCCCCCAAAATTCTCTGAAAAATATTCAAAATCATTAATAATTGGAGAAATTAAAATTTAAACCAACCTGAGTTTTGTTACATCTAAAATTTAAACCAACCTGAGTTTTGTTACATCATATTCACTAGGCTAACAAAGATGGGAAAAGTCATTTTTTAAAAGAAAGACTTGTTATTGTTTGTCCTTTGTTTTCAAATAGGATCAATAAGAATACTAGGGTAATAGCTTCACTTGTGCATGAATTGGATTTAAGTGAGGCAAACTTTCACAAAGTCATCAGCCTCACTCTCTCCTCCAGAGTCATCAAAGTCCAGTGGCAATTCATAAATCAAGATGATTGGTAATGATCCAGGATATAATGGGTGATCTTAGTGGCAATGGTGTAGTCAGTCTTTGAAACATTGTGAAGAATGATAGGGATGTCCCAACATTGTCCCAATAGAACATTGAAACATGTTCTATTTTTAAAAAAGGAAAAGAGAATGTAGCCAGCAAACTTTAGGCCAGTGAGCTCTCAAAATTCTAGAATGAATTTTGTATAGTTATTCTATCAATTGAAGCAATGATTATAAAGAACTTGTGTGCCTTTATCAAGAACACCACACACCAAACTAAATTCAGTTTTTTCTTCCTCCCTTTCTTCCTTCTTCCCTCCCTCTTTCTCTCCCTCCCTTCCTTCCCTCCTTTCTTGTCTCCTTTCCTTCCTTCCTCCCTCCCTCCCTTTTCTTCCTTCCTTCCTTTCTCCCTCCCTCCCTCTCTTTTTCTCTGTCTTTTTCTTTCTTCCTTCCTTCTTTCATTCCTCCCTCCCCCTCCTTTTCTTTCTTCCTTTCTTCCTTTTTCTTCCTTCCTTCTTTCCTTCCTTCCTTCCTTCTTTCCTTCCTTCCTTCCTTCCTTCCTTTCTTTCTTTCTTTCTTTCTTTCTTTCTTTCTTTCTTTCTTTCTTTCTTTCTTTCTTTCTTTCTTCCTTCCTTCCTTCCTTTCTTTCTTTCTTTCTTTCTTTCTTTCTTTCTTTCTTTCTTTCTTTCTTTCTTTCTTTCTTTCTTTCTTTCTTTCTTTCTTTCTTTCTTTCTTTCTTTCTTTCTTTCTTTCTTTCTTTCTTCCTTCCTTCCTTCCTTCCTTCTTTTCTTCCTTCTTTTTTTCCTTCCCTTCCTTCCTTCCTTCCTTCCTTCCTTCCTTCCTTCCTTCCTTCCTTCCTTCCTTCCTTCCTTCCTTCCTTCCTTCCTTCCTTCCTTTCTTTCTTTCTTTCTTTCTTTCTTTCTTTCTTTCTTTCTTTCTTTCTTTCTTTCTTTCTTTCTTTCTTTCTTTCTTTCTTTCTTTCTTCCTTCCTTCCTTCCTTCCTTCCTTCCTTCCTTCCTTCCTTTTCTCTTCCTTCCTTCCTTTCTTTCTTTCTTCCTTTCTTCTTGATATGATTACTAAACCAACAGATAACAGGAATGCTTTGAATATAATTGTCTTACTTTTGTTTTATTAACCAAAGCATTTCACAATGGCTTTTGTTCTATTCTTTTTAACAATATGGAGAGATATGGGTTAAAGGGGAGCATTAGTTAGATTGATTTAAAACCGGTTCTATGGCAGGAACTGAAAAATAGCCACTTAGGTTTCCATGTCAACTTGGAGAGAGATTTGTATTTGAGTTCCCTAGGGATCTGTGCTTGGCCCTATAATACTTAAAGAGATATAGTTACATTTTTATTTAAAACTTGGATTTGACAAATCCAACACCCATTTCTGTTAAAATACTATTAATTTTTTTTTACAGTTTTCTTTAAAATGATCAGTAGCATCTATTTAAAACCGTCAGCAAGCATCATATGTAAATCGTATCAAATGTACTAGAGGCATTTCCAACAAGATCAGGGGTGAAACAAGGCTACCACTATCAGTATTACTATTCAAAATTATATTAAAAATGTTAGCTTTAACAATGAGAGGAAAACTTGGGTAAAGGCCACAGAAGACATGATTATCAAATTTGAAGGTGATGCAAAACTAGTAAAAAAGCTAATAAAATATCTAACAAGGCCAGAATCCAAAAAGACCTCAGCAGATTAGAACTATTGATCAAATCTAATAATCAGAAATTTAATAGGGATAAATACAAAATAATATAGTTTAAAAAATCAACTTCATAAATACAAAATGGAGGCATGATTTCCCTATTTGGTGGATATCAAATTCTTCTGAAAAAGATCCGGAAGTTTTAGTGCATGGCAAACTCACAGCAATAGCCACAAAATTCTCAAAATACATTAAGGCATTCATGGTATTTAGAAATAGGGAAGGGATCAACCTGATCTATTCTATCCTGTTCCAAATATATCTAGAGTGTTATATTCAACTCTTGGCATCACATTTTGAGCAAAACATTCATAAACTGAAAGGCATATATATGAGATTGAAAGGGTGGTGTAAGCCCTTTTGAGGTTCCCTTGGTTAAAAGAACTATGGATGGTTATTTTGAGGAATAGAAGAATAGCCAGGCTAGTATGGCTATATTTAAGTGTTTGAATGACTGTCACATGGAAGAAAGATTAGATTTGTTCTGCTTAACTTCAGAGAACAGTACTAGGAACAGTGAGGAGAAGCAGCTCCGAGACAAAGGACATAAGGAAAAGCTTCCTAATAATTAGTCCTATTGAAAAGCCAAAAGAGTTGCTGCAGGAAGTAGTGGATTTCCTCTTACTTGAGGTCTTTCAACACCAGATAACTCGATGACCTCTGAGTTTCCTTCCAATCCTGTGATTCTATAATATTCAAAAATTTCTTCTAAAATTCATTTTAATTCAGTGTCTTTATTAATCTTCATTTTCTATCAAATGTTCTGCTTGGCTTTGATTCTGCAGCAACAAGGCTTCCTTCTGGCTTCCTTATAAACTGATCATCTGACATCTTATCACATTGAAGAGTGACTCAGGTTTGGGTGTTCTACCCTTTCTCAACTCACTCTCATTTGCCTCTTCCCCTGAGTTGAGGGCTAAAGTGCAAAACACCAAATCCTTCCTTAGGGGTTAAAAATGTTCAGCTTCCCATTAGTTCCCCCTCCAGGACAGGAACTGTCTCTTTTTCTTATTTATATTCCCAGTGTTTAGCACAGTGCCTGGAACATAATAGGTATTTGATAAATATTTACTGAATTGAATTTTAATGGGAAATAGAAAATATTTTCCCTGAACCTCACAGTTCCTTTTAAAAACCCACGTTGTCAGAGTCACAATGATACATTTATACAATATGACAATTTGTTATTAAAAAAAAAAATCTTTGGTTATCAGGAACACTTTTTCAACCATTTGCTCTGGCCTGTTAATTATAGTATGAATACTTGATTACTCAATTTAAATCAACAAGCATTTATTAAGTAATTACTATGTGCCAGTTATTGTTCTGGGTTCTGAGGATAGAAAGACATTCTTTTTCTAGTAATTCATTATATCTTTATTATGTCATCCTTTCCAGTCAGTATGAAAAAGTGAGAACTCTGAGTCTAATTAAATTTATGAAGTAAATTAAGAATTTAAAATGGAGCCATATTGTCTCTGGTTTTATTTGTAAAAGAATTTTTTCTCATTTTTCTCTGTGTCTGAATGGATTGTAAAGTGTGAATTGTGTTTTACCTTTATATATTTTAGTTTATATCTTTAGGTATAACCCTCCTCTTATATTTTAGTTTATACCTTTAATTATACCTTCCAGGAAAGTCCTGCCTTTATTATAGTGTATTGTTTCTTAAGATTATGCTTGAGGAATTTAGATGAGATGGCAAAGTTTGGAGTAATGGTCTGGCGTAGAATTATGTGTCTGTTATATAAAGACACATACGAATGTTAAATAATTAGAGTAAAGAGAAATCATTAATGGACTGGTATCAATAGGGAGGCAGATTTTTTGTAGAGTATATCAGAGTTCCCTTTGCTTAATGCTGCTCAACAATTTTTTTTTTTTTCCCAATGACTTAGATGAAAGTTTGTATAGAACTTACCAGTGATTAAACCAGGACATAAATCGGTCAATAGTATGCTACAGTATCCAGATAAATTAATGTCATCTTAGGTTGCATTAAGAGAGATAATACTATCTAGAAAGAAAATGTTACGCTGACTATATTCTATTCTGTTCAATAGGATTGGATTATTTAAATTTAGATCTTTATACTTCATTTTAGGAAGGACTTTGATAGGCAGTGTGAGAGAATTTGATTAACTGTCTCTGACTTTAAAATTTCTCCTGGGTTCCAGGAAATAAAAATGGGGAGCAAGTCATGGTAGATTCTGAGACTTTTTTTTAAACCAAAAATAGAATTACTTTGAGGTAGAACTAACCTCCACGAATGAGAGAAGAGAATAATAAGAACACTGGCTGTGCTTTATACACTTTAGCATTTGAAAATCTTGGGCTGAGAGACAAGCAGTTCTTAGTGAAGCAGTTAGGAAGAATAAATTAATGCATAAATAAAGAAGCATTTATATGCTTACTATGTACCAAGCCCTGGATATGCAAATAGAAAATTCAGACAATCCTTCCTCTCAAAGAAATCATATTCTAATTGAGGAAGGCAACTCATATAAAAAGGCCAGCTGCAGGGTGGATGGAAAGGCCCAGTGGTCCAGAGGCCACAGTGGCAAGACAAATGGTAATGGGACCGTTGGTTTGAAAGGCCTGTGGCAAAACTGTAAGCTCCAACCTTTTGCCCACAAGGCAATGCATGTTACATAGCATTCAACTGATCAAGAAGAAACCAGAGCTCTTCTTCATCATGTGCTATGTTGCAGGTAGCCCATAATGCATCACTGGCCCATCTGTCCTTGGGGTGCTGATACTATGCATGGGGACAGAGCAATGACAGCTACAGCTGCTCCAATGGCCAAGACGTCCCCACCACTAGCTGCAAAAAAGGTTAAACAAGATGAGATGGCAGAGAAGGACCAGAGATGACTGCCATGTTCCTGAGCAAATATGGAGTCACTGTGGTAACAACAACCCTGCAACCAGTGCTGTCACCATCCCTCAGTGGGGAGGCTGACAGACTGCTCCTACTACTAAATGCATCTTATTGGAAGGATGCTTTTCTCATAGAAGTGATTTGCCATAACACAGACCCATTCTATTGGTTTGAGACAGAGTATCCTTAGGCACCAGCAACTGGAGAAGTAAGCAAGGACAGTTGAGAGGCTAGCATTCATTATTACCATTGGTAATGATAAGACACCTGCTGCAATCATCTACAATCCAGAGTTTACAGAGAATTAAAGGAACAAAGAATCCTGCTATTAATTGAATTATGCACATTCGTTCATCCTTAAGGGAGGTAATAAGTAACCTCTTCTCCCATGATTCTCTATGAGCTTCAGTACAAGAAGTCCACCCCCAAAACTGAATAAATGATCAGAAAGGAAAAAGAAAGAGAAAGTAGATATAGGTATTGATACCTTTTTCTGAATAGATGTAAAATAATTTGTTTCCTTAATCCCTTTACTTCTATTTTTTTTAAGCTACAGCCCTCCATTGACTTCATGTTTAATATGATCAGTTCAAAGGGAAGAGAGAATGAATTACCCCAAGGAGTAAAGAATAGAATCAATACGACTTATATATATCATTATTTCACTAGTTTTTCATCTCCCATATTAGAATTTGAGGTATGCTATGCTTTCAAAAGGGGTGAAAGTTTTGAGTTCAGGGCCATTTTGACAAAATAAGAGCAAAAAACATTGAAGTGTCAATGTGGAGGAAGGCAAAGAAATCTGATTTTTTTTCAGCCTTTGTGCTCCCTCTAATGGAGAGAAAGGATATTGAGACCTGATAAAAGTTAGTCACCGTGCAAGAAGGCAGCCAGGAGGCTGAAAGTTCAAATATTATACTACCTGGTAATTGGTATGTCATGTGAACTCTAGTTAATTCAACTCCCCAACAGGATCTTAGCCCAGATGCTCATAACAGTGAACTAAAACCAAACAACAAATCTTTGAACGCGTAGACAAATTGAAAGAGATCCTGAGAAAGACAACCCCTGGGGTGGTAAAACATTATTTCAGAGTAGTTAAAGTCAGTAACATGTTAAAAGAAGAATGAAAGAAAATTATTCATTCAGTGTTTATTATGTGCCAATATAGTATGAATACTTTCATCAAAAAGAGAAATTTCATTTTTCTCAGTGAAGAGATAAAGAATCATAGTATGCATGATATCAGATGAAATTTATGTGTTGGTTAGTTTTGCTTAGTTATTTTTCTTTATTATATAAGAGAATTATATTGGAATACATAATGATATATAAATGATATTAACACAAAAGGCAGAAATAATTTCTTTTAAAGAAAATAATTGGAAAGTACTAGGTGTGACGAACAATATTTGATGTAAAAAAAAAATGAAATTAGTACTACGTATTTTTCCCTCAGATCCTCCTGCACTTTTCATTTCTAATAGGCGAGAACTTTTAATTCTTATTGGTGTGTTCTTTTAATTTGTATTTATCTTTTTTTAAAATTAATTTTATAATTATAACATTTTCTTTGACAGTACATATGCATAGGTAATTTTTTTTTTTTAACAACATTATCCTTTGTACTCCCTTCTGTTCCGAATTTTTTCCCTCCTTCCCTCCATCCCCTGCCCTAGATGGCTGGCATTCCCATACATATTAAATGTCTTATAGTATATCCTAGGTACAATATATATGTGCAGAACCGAATTTTGTTGTTGTGGTTGTTGCAAAGGAAGAATTGTATTCAGAAGGTAAAAAATAACCTGGGAAGAAAAACAAAAAAGAAATGCTCACAGTTTACACTCATTTCCCAATGTTCCTTTTCTGGATGTAGCTGATTCTGTCCATCATTGATCAATTGGAATTGGATTAGCTCTTCTCTATATTGAAGATATCCACTTCCATCAGAATACATCCTCATACAGTGTCATTGTTGAAGTGTCTAATGATCTCTTAGTTCTGCTCGTTTCACTCAGCATCAGTTTATGTAAGTCTCTCCAAGCCTCTCTGTATTCCTCCTGTTGGTCATTTCTTACAGAACAATAATATTCCATAACATTCATATACCACAATTTACCCAACCATTCTCCAATTGATGGACATCCATTCATCTTCCAGTTTCTAGCCACTACAAAAAGAGCTTCCACAAACATTTTGGCACATACAGGTCCCTTTCCCTTCTTTAGTATTTCCTTGGGATATAAGCCCAGTAGTAGCAATGCTGGGTCAAAGGGTATGCACAGTTTGATAACTTTTTGGGCATAGTTTCAAATTGTTTTCCAGAATGGCCGGATTCTTTCACAACTCCACCAACAATATATTAGTGTCCCAGTTTTCCCACAGCCCCTCCAACATTCATCATTATTTGTTCCTGTCATCTTAGCCAATCTGATAGGTGTGTAGTGATATCTCAGAGTAGTCTTAATTTGCATTTCTCTGATCAATAGTGATTTGGAACACTCTTTCATATGAGTGGAAATAGTTTTAATTTCATCATCTGAAAATTGTCTGCTCATATCCTTTGACCAATTTTCAATTGGAGAATGGCTTGATTTCTTATAAATTAAAGTCAATTTTCTGTATATTTTGGAGATGAGGCCTTTATCAGAACCTTTAACTGCAAAAATGTTTTCCCAATTTGTTACTTCCTTTCTAATCTTGTTTGCATTAGTTTTGTTTGTGCAAAAACTTTTTAATTTGATGTAGTCAAAATCTTCTATTTTGTGATCAATAATGATCTCTAGTTCTCCTTTGGACACAAATTCCTTCCTTCTCCACAAGTCTAAGAGGTAAACTATCCTATGTTCCTCTAATTTATTTATGATCTCGTTCTTTATGCCTAAATCTTGGACCCATTTTGATTTTATCTTAGTATGTGGTGTTAAATGTGGGTCCATGTAATTTGTATTTATCTAATCAAGATATAGAGCATTTTTATGACTACAGATAGCTTCTTCTAAAAACTGCCTTTTTATATCTGACCATCAATCACTTGAGAAATGACGCCTTTATGAAAGAAACTTGATGTAAACTTTTTTTGATATTCATTGCCTATGGTACCTTTTAGCATAATATAGATTTTCTATTTCTTTTAATTAGTCTATTTTTACTTATTCTTTGTTTGATGTTGATGATTGCTACCCCTACCTTTTTTACTTTAGCTGAAGCATATTCTTCTATTCCTGCCCTTTATTTAACTCTGTGTATCTTTCTGTTTCTAGTCTGTCTCTTGTAAATAAGAAGTTTCTTTTTCTTTTTTTATTTAATTAAAGCTTTTTATTTTCAAAACATATGCATGGATAATTTTCAACATTCACACTTGCAAAACCTTGTGTTCTAAATTTAATCCAATATTTGTTAAACATGTGCAATTCTTATATGTATATTTCCACAATTATCATTTTGCACAAGAAAAATCATATCAAAAAGGAAAAAATGAAAAAGAAAACAAACAAACAAGCAAAAAACAACAAAAAGAGTGAAAATGCTATGTTGTGATCCACACTCAGTTCCCACAATCCTCTATCTGGGTACAAATGGCTCTCATCATCACAAGATCATTGGAACTGGCCTGAATCATCTCATTGTTGAAAAGAGCCACGCCCATCAGAATTTATCATCATATAATCTTGTTGTTGCAGTGTACAATGATCTCTTGGTTCTACTCATTTCACTCAGCATCAGTTCATGTAAGTCTCTCCAGGCTTCTCTGAAATCCTCCTGTTGATTGTTTCTTAAAGAACAATAATATTCCATTACATTTATATACCATAACTAATTCAGCCATGCTCCAACTGATTCAGTTTCCAGTTTCTTGCCACAACAAAGGGCTGCCACAAACATTTTTGCACATCTCTTTGGGATATAAGCCCAGTAGAAATATTGCTGGATCAAAGGGTATGCACAGTTTTACATCCCTTTAGGCATAGTTCCAAATTGTTCTCCAGAATGATTGAACCAGTTCACATCTCCACCAACAATGTATCAGTGTCACAGTTTTCCCACATCCCCTCCAACATTTGTCAGTATCTTTTCCTGTCATCTTAGCCAATCTGACAGGTGTGTAGTGATATCTCAGAGTTGTCTTAATTTGAAATGCTGATGATTTATGTGGATTTATTTTATATCCTGCAACTTTGCTAAAGTTGTGAATTGTTTCTAGTAGTTTTTTAGTTGACTCTCTTTAATTGACACTCTTCTTCAAAGAATGATAATTTGATTTCCTCATTACCTATTCTAGTTCCTTTACTTTTTTCTTCTCTTATTGCCAAAGCTAACATTTCTAATACAATATTGACAAGCCTTTCTTTGCTAAGTGGGAGTTGGGGATGAGCACATAAAGAAAATTAAAAGGCAGTCTTTGCCCTCAAAGACTATATGTATACATACATATATACATACATACATATATATATATATATATATATATATATATACACACACACATTCTAATAGGGTCTATTTTCCCAGTGCAGATTGAGGACCCAGAGAATTCTGGCTTCACTCTGATTCTTGAACCAGGAAGGATTCTTCCTCCATCCTCTAGTGGATTTACATCTTATGGTGACTTTCCAAAGAGCTGGAAGTTATCTTTACTTCTACTTTAGTCTGGCACTTGAAGTCATCATTTTTTCTGGCTGAACAACTATGGAGGAACTCAGCCCAGGAATATACAGAGCCACAAGTAAGCAAAAGATATATATCATAGATTCTGTGTGTGTGTGTGTGTGTGTGTGTAAAGGAGGATCCATTACTTGTCTGGAAAGTTCTAAAGAAAAATACACTACATTTTGGAAGGAAACTTTTTTCAGAGAGCATTAGTAGTTTGTTGCCCTGCTTACGATCTAAGAGTAATTGAAATGTACAGGCTACTTCATATAGGGCTCTATAAGGGCCTGGAGATCATCCAAGCCTCATTCAAATACACAAGTAATGTTAGTATATGACAAAATTTTAAAATTACATGAAAGAGATGGAGACCATATGGTTGAGGTTCAGAGGAGAATTCACATCCTCTTGGGTGGAGGTGGAGGACTATCATCAAAGGTTTCTTAGTAAAGTATTCCTGTATTGCTAAGTCAATAATCTGGTTCAGGGCCAAAGAGCAGGACTGAGAAAACCTTGAACTTTTCTTCCAGAGTTGCCATAAGGATCAAATAAGAATATAATTGTAAAGCATCCGGCATATAATAAGCACTATAAATGTTAGCTATTATTATTAATATTACTAGGAAGGTCTTTAAGATTCTTCTAAATCCAAGTTGGTGGTAGAGTGAATAGAGTGCCAAACTTGAAGTTAAAAGTTTAAATTTTGTGAGTTTAAATCTGACTTCAGACACTTACTAGCTGTGTGACCCTGAATAAGTCACTTAATCCTATTTGCCTCAGTTTCCTCATCTGTAAAATGAGCTGGAAAAAGAAATGGCAAACCAGTCCAGTATTTTTTGCTAAGAAAACCCAAAATGTGCTCATGAAGAGTTAAAACATGATTTAAAAAACTAGTGAAAATATATCAAAATAATCACTTTGATTGAGTCAGTTCAATCTCATCAAGTACTGGTACATATTTCACAAACTAAACTCTATAAATGCTGTAAATTAAATAAGAAACAACTTCTCCTCACTCCCTCTACCATTCCTAATACCACCATGGATATCATAATTAATCTGCCCAATTTCAATGTTCTAGGGATGAAAAAATTATAATCTCCAAGACATGATCTCTGATTCCAGTGAAATGGTAGCTAGCAAAAAGATGCTTAAACTGAAGAATATTATAATAGAGAGTCTTGGCTAATAATTCCCTGTTTGATTCCCATGTTTGGGACTCAGTTTCTTCATCTGAGGAAATAACAAATTTAAGCTAAATATTTCAAAGCTTCTTTTCAACTCTAAAATTTTGATCCTAATATAAAAGAATTTATTTAGGTATCCCAAGTCTAGACAGGCAAAGGACAAAACTAAGGAAAAATCATAAGTTATAGAAGAAAAACCATAAGTTTAGTTAGACAAGAAGTCAAGTTCATAGAAATTAATTAAAAGCAAAAGCTGTATTTATAAGGGCAGAGTCCAGAGTCCAGTAAAGACTGTGAAGAGTTAGTAAAAACAGCAATTGAGTGTGCTAACTGGACTAGAACCAGCTTCTACCTTATGGGTGGCCAGAGCTGAACTGGTCAGGCTAGAGACCCAAGAGTCAGAGATCAAATAGAAGTTTAATTAATATCAAAGAGAAGAAAACTCCTCTGTGATATAATCAACTTAGAGACTGTCCCCTTTAGGAATACCAGCATTGTCCACTCATGAACGTGCCATGAGAAGGGCTACTCATAACCTAAGCATGATTAGGTCATGGGTCCAGTCTATTTTTGCATATAAAACACTGCCTTTGCCCAATGTGTTAAGCCCTCCTGCTCAGGAGGATTTCTGCTTGCAAGCATTTTCCTCATTTTGAAATTAAACTTTTGTTTGATTCCTTACTCTTCTGTCTCTGGTCTGCTCTGTTCGGTTCTGGCCACCCACAAGTTAGAGGCCGGTTCCCATCTGGTTGACAAGAGCAAAATTACTGACCTTTGATCTGAGGGCAGAGACTGTTTACTTTTTGCCATGCTTTATGCAGCCTGGTTGGGTGTAGGTGGCCCTGAACCCACAGTCATAAATTGTAATAGGAAACCAGTAAGGAGCACGCAAGTAAATTCTTTCTATCTGTACCAGCAACAGGGATCCTAAGAGCCTTTCCCAGTGGAGAAATAACCCAAGTGATCAAGTCTAAAGAAGGTACATCTGTGTGCCCAAAGTGAAGAGGACTGAAGCCATCCATAATTGTCCACACATTACAATGACCTCAGTGCCCTAAAGGACGACTGTGAAAGACTAAAAGACAGGAACCAAAAATGCTTCCCAACTCTTGGAAGAGAGGTGATGGATGTTCTAGAGGTATAGAAAGTCACAGACATTTTTAGACATAGCTAATGTTTAACCCCAGAGAAATATCCTTGACACAAAGATGTATCATAGGCATTTATTACCCAGGGTAGGGGAAGAAAGAAGAGATCTTCATTTGTATAATTATATTGATTATATTTCTGGTTATGAGAAAAGACTTGGTTGGGGATAGGTGGTAAGAGGTTTTTTTGGAGGAATGGGGACAGCAGTGACAATATAACAAATACAAGTATTCAGAAGAGAATAGAAAGAAGTTAAGAAAGGGACACAGAGAAATAAGACAGTGTTAGAACTTAAGTGATACATTTAAAATATACTTTAAAAAAAACTGGGTCATAAAAAAAAACAACACACTTTTTGTATATGATATCCCCAAAGTCTCAATTCGGTTTTAGACTAGTTGAAAGAAAATGTTCGTATCCTTAAAACCTAAAAAGAAATATTCGTATCTCTCTCTCTTTTTTTTTCTTTTCTTTCTGAGTCCACTGGGGTTAAGTGAGTTGCCCAGTGTCACACAGCTAGAAAGTGTTAAATGTCTGAGGTCAGATTTGAACTTCAGGCCAGGTGCTCTATCCACTGCACCACCTACCTGCCCCTGAATCTCTTAATGTTTATTAAATTCATATAATGACTAATATAATAATAATAATAATAATTTTTTCCTGATCTCTCTATTTAGGCTTCTGATTATTCTAGCCAAAATTTTTCCTAATATAGGATCTCTACCCTCCACTACATTTCAATGTACCCTGCATGTCTGTGTCTACCATCTTGGAATGCCCTCCTTGCTTCATTCCCACCGAATTCTACGGGTCCCTGAAAATCAACCATCAAATTTTATCTTTGCCCTTCCTGACTCTTCTAACCAAATTAATTTCTCTCATCTGAACCCTGTATATTTTGTTACCCAATTCTGCATTTGATCATATGTTGCTTTGTATTGTCCTCTGATTATTTCAAGCACATTAATCTTATTTTTCTTCAACTGATTATGAGTTTCTTAAGGGCAAGGACTTTTGTATCTTTTGTATTCCTTAGATTGTCTAGACATTGTGCTGGAGACACACATGTTCAATTAGTGGTTACTGATAGAATTGGAATGAGCTGCCTCAGAAAGAAATGAGCTCCTTTCAGAGGGCTCATCAGTCAAAGAGATTGGATGATCACTTGTCAAGATTGGTGAGGGAAAGGGTCTTGTTTGATCATGGATTGGGCCAGAGATCCCTTCCAACTTTGACATTCTGTGATTTATTCATCTAATTCAAAAAGAGAATTTGTTTTATCATATATGAAGTATGCTTGGGAGAACAATAGATTCTCATAGTAGATTAACATATTCTTGTAGTTATAATAATTACACAAATATCCTTTCTCCCCATCCCCATCCTGAATGATAAATATCTATCATATATCTTTGTGTCTAGGAAATAATTAAACCTCTCACGGCAAATGTAATTCAGTAGTGCTAGTCCATTATATTCACAAAAACATCTGTTGGAATATGCGTGCCTAGTGTGTATTAGGGCCAGACATTCTTATTTTTATTTATCAGATGAGGTTTGGGTGGAATGATGCTCTATCTAACTTTATCAGCCCTTCTAGAAGCATCACAAAAACTTTTACATCAAACATTCCTTATGATAGTCCTCTAACCACAGAGCACTCACATGATTCACATCTGAATGCTCAAAATGCAACCTCTAGACATGATAAATCATCTAAATTTGGAATGCTTAGAAGAGGCAAAGGATATTGGAAACCTTGGGGGGAAGGATAGGATGTTCTTTTACATTACAAATCTTCGGTATAATTCCCCTCTGACTTCATAAATATATCTTTTTTTATCACAAGTTCATGTTCTGTATCACTGTAAAATTTTAGTATAGCAACTCTAGGAGGCAGCTAGTGGATAGAGCACTGGTCTTGGAGTCAAGAAGACTTGAGTAGTCAACCACATAATCTCTGCCTACCTCAGTTTCCTCACCTATAAAATTGAGACAATAATAGCCCCTATCCTATAGTGCTGGAGTGAGGCTCAAATAAAATGATATTTGTAAACAGCTTAGCATAAAGCCTGGAATACAGAAGATAATTAACAAATATTTGTTCCATTTGCTTTTCCCTTTTCAGGGATAAGTTTGGGAATTTCAAAAAAACTTTGTAATTTCTTACTTTATTCAGACCACTCTTTTCTTATTTATATTTCCACCCAGTTTATCATCCATTTGCAATGTCCATCCAGATATCACAGATACTTTTATGGACAAGATCTACATGTGTTTCATTTAATTGCTTGTCATAGACTAGACTGTAGGTATTCTTCATTTACTTGATTTTTCCCTTTGTAAATAATTAGATCAAGCAAAATTACCATTTGCCAATCTCTTTTAATTCTAATACCTTCTCTTTGTTAATTATAACCTGTTTATAACAAGGAGAGTGTAATCTCCTTGAAAGCAAACACTATCTTTCTTTCTTTTTTTTTTTGTCCTCTTGGAGCTTAACATAGCACTTGGAACATAGCAGGTGCTTAATAAATATTTATTGATTTATTGATTGAGTATGTATCCCATATAAGAAGTTCTGTCATGTTTTGGAGCTTGATGTAATCAGCACAATCAGCATAGGAAGATTTGGAAAACCTCAATGTTCTATAGGGAATGCCTCTGTGACTCAACTTGCTCTGATCCTCCTCAGTGACAATATTGAAAATTTTAGTATAGCACACTCTAAGAGGCAGCTAGTGGATAGAGTACTGGCCTCAGAGTCATGAAGACTTGAATCAAGACCAATATTCTCTTGGTCCCCTCTCCTTGCTTTTTTTTTTTTTTTTTTTTTTTTTTTTTTTTTTTTTTGTATTTATAAGGTCGGTGATGTTTTCCATACCTTTTGATGTTTTTTCTCTTTTAGTTATGTCCCTTCAAAGTTATGTCCCTATTAACAAGGACTTTATCTGTTTATACTTGGTTTAGTTTAGTAGCTTTTCTCATCTCTTTTTCCTTCTGTAAGTATATTTCTTCTCTGAGCACATCTGGAATTGAGATATTAGAGTTTAAATGTGGTTCCACAGTCCATGATAGTGAAAAAAATATGTTATAAAAATTCATTTTCATCCTTAAATACCTTTGGGATGATTTTGTTTTGTTTGGTCACTTGCCAAGTTTTGTTTTTTTTTTTTTTAAATGAGTTTTCTCTCCACTGCTTATGTCTGTTTAATGAGGCAATAATCCTTTATCATCCTTCTCCATAAGATTTTATAAATGAATTTAAATTATAAATCTCTGTGGTCTTTGGTTGTCATAGCTCTCTGTTTTAAGAATCAAATGTTTGCTAAAGCAATTTTAAAAGACTCTTTTTGATCTTGTTATGGCAATTGATTTAACTTTGTTATGAAAGTATTATTGTCATCAATTTTTTTTTTTAGTTTTTTACCATCTACTTCCCAATTTTTCCCATCAATAGGTCATTTAAATATTCTAGATTGGATTTTTAAAAATTGCATAACATATTTTTTCTCATCTCTATTCTTTCCTCTAAATATATATTAATTTTTGGTTTTTCTCTTACAAGTTGATGTCCTGATTATACAGGCAACAATTGTCATTAACAATGTATCATTTCTTTTGTGTTAAAATATATTCAGTTCCAGACTTTGAGATGTCAGTTGGTATGAGATATACCCAGAAAATCAGATTCTTTTCTCAGATAAAATATCTGTAATGTCTAGTATAAGTTAGTATCCTTTTATAATTTGGACAATTTTCTTTTCTCAGGGTAAAATATAGCTGAAACACTCTTTTTTTTTTTCCCCCCAGAATCTAATTTGCATGTGAATTATATAAGTAGATTTGAGGAGAATCTTTAAAGTTAAAACCAGGGAAAAATCTCCAGTTAGGTCTGAAAACACATCTTAGAGCCTAGACTGTCCATTGAGATTGCAGGTTAAGGTGAGCTGGTCTCAGAGAAGAGCTGAACTAGAAGTGGAGCTGAGCTCAGAGGTCAGCAGCTCCACCTGGTGAGGTATGGATGGGAGCAGATTTCGGAGCTCCCTGCTCCCCTGAGAAGAGAGGAGACCTAGAAAATCTCTACGCTTAGGGACTGAAGTTTCCAGAAAGAATATAACAACGGCTCAGCAGCCCAGAAGAGAATCCCAAGGGTGGTTTTTGTTGTTGTTTGTTCTTTGTTCTCAAAGATGACCATTACATTAGGAAAGTGATGCTGTGACATATAAAGGAATAGGATGCAGGTGAGGGAAGGCTGGGCCAGGTCACCCGCCTTGGATTCAGTGGCAGGATATAGATCAGGACGATTGGAGGTGGCCCTGGATGTAGTGGGAGACCTTGGTCTTTTTTTAAATCAAGCTGAGATCCTTTAAGAAGAGTGTCCTGATTTGTCAGTGAGTTGCAATAACTGTTCCATAGAGAAAAAAGATCTTAAGATCCAAAATCCAGTGTTGTGAGTCAACTCAGTAATATGTTGCTCATTTGCCTTTCTTTTGTACATTTCCCCCCACTAATCTTCTTTAAACACACTGAGTGCTTTGGTAGGAGAATGTGTCCTAATTTTATGGGGTGGAATGTTAGATTTCAGTTATTCTTGTTTTGTCTTTTACAGAGTAAATGTTTCTGATTAAGAGTCAATGATGTCATTGCCAGCACTCTAGCATCCTCATTTCCCTTCCACTCAAAGCTGGGACTCATCCCCCAAGGGATACTTGTACTCCTCTGATAGGAGAGCTTTTGTTTAGTCTTCACAATTTTGTCACTTCCCGGCCATTTCCATATCATGCATCTGAAAGCATACCTGCTCCCCACCCCATGCTTTCTATCTCCTCTTTTTTGCATTATCTTCCCCCATTAGAATGTCTCTTGCTTGTTGAATGTTGCTGGCTTTTATTTCTATTCCAAATGCTAAACCAGCAGCCTGAGACATAGTAAACATCTTTATCATTCATTATCTTGACTGATTTGTTTAGATGGAAACATACCAAAAGGAGCCCAGAAACTACAGTGGTGAGTAGTAAAAGCAAAATTTCCTAACACCAAGGTTACCCCCTAGAATCCTGAGAAAGTTAGTTGAGTCCTCTTGTATGAGAGTAGAAATTAAATTGGAATGAAATACTGTGAGGCAGACATTGAACTCTTTGAGGAAAGAGCCTCCCTGTTTGATTACGACTCCAAATCATGCTCCCCCCCGCCCCCTAAATAAGCTCATCACCAGAAATCTCATCTCCATGGAGATTGCTTTCATTCTCAACATCTCATCACCCTCGGGTGCTTCTCCGCTGATTGGAGAGCTGAAGGGTAGAGCAAAAAACTCCTCTCAACGCATCCTTTTATAAAAGCCTTAGCATTTTTTCACTCATCTATTCATTTCCTACCAGCTGCTCTGCTCTTCTTGGTTTAAATTCCATGAATGTCAGCCCTTACCTCCAGAAACACGATCCAACCCCCTTCTTCAACTTCCTTTTATGTACCGTCCTCCTCTTTAGATTGTAAATTCCTTGAGGGCAAGAGCTATCTTTTCCTTTTGTATTCCCTGCATTCACCCAAAGTCCATGTTTAATAAATATTTATTGACAATTGATTATTCTGAATAGATAACAACTACTAGAGTATGGATTGGTTTATAAATTTAGATTGAATGAACCTAAAAGGAGAAGAGATAAGTGAATAACGGTAGTAGAGAGAAAGCCTGAAGATGTCAATGGAGAACAAGAAATATTCTGAGTCTCTCACCATAAGTAGTGAAGAAAAATAGCTAGAATTTACATAGTGCCTACTATGTTCCAGACACTGAGCCAAGCACTTTATTACTATTTTATTTAATCTTCACAACAAGCTGGGAGGCAGATAATATTACCCCCCATTTTATAAGTGAAGAAACCCAGACAAAGAGAGATTTAAGGAATTTAAATCACACATGCAACTATTAAGTGCCTGAAACTGGATTTGAACTAATATCTTCTTGATTCCAGATCTACCAAGCACTCTATCTCCTATGCTACCTCGTCACTCAGTCTGCGGGGTATGTGCGTGAAAGTATAATCAGTAATGGAAAGGATGGCCAAGATTGCTGTGTCATTAAAAGTTAACCAGGCTGTGTTCTAGGGTGACCAGCTGTGAGTGAATGATGTCTCTTCACAATAGCCTCCCGACTTGATTACGACTCCAAATCATGCTTTCCCCCAAAATAAGCTCATCACCAGAAATCTCATCACCATGGAGATTGCAGCAGTACAATGATTCAGGACTACTCTGAAGGACTTAACATGAAAAATCCTATCTATACCAAGGGAAAAGACTGATTGTGATTTAGCCTATAAGAAGCAAAGATACCATTGGTGGGTATTTCCTCACTATGATTTCTCTTTACCAATGAAATGATAGGCACTTAATCATTTAATTAGTCGATTAATTGATTAATTAATTGTCAATTCTGAAGAGATCCAAACCCATCAACTAAAGACAAAAAAACCCAATCATACCTGTGATGTCATCATCACAGGAACTCCTAGTGAAGAAATCTCTTTACCAATGTAGATTTAACTTGAGTGCCTTGAAACACTGAAAGGTTAAGGGATTTGCTGATGATTAAATTGATACTTAAATCCAGGTTTTCCTGTTTTCAAGGCCACTGGTTAGAATCTTGCCTAATGCTAAAGAAGACTCTTTTTTGTGTGTGCGTGCAAAAATGTGTTGGTGGTCATATTTCTCCATAGCTTCTCTGGGAACCTCAATGACAATTATGCTCACAACTGGTAAAGGGGACCTTTTGGAAAGATGGTATCAATTCTCACTTTCTCTCTGCTCTTTACCCAATACTAACGATTAAAAATATCACACTACCCTACATCAAGATAAGGTCAAAATAGGTTCATCATTTAGACATAAAGAATGATATTATAAGCAAATCAAAAGAACACAGGATAGTCTACTTCTCCAATCTGTGGAGAAGGAAGGGATTTGTGAATAAAAAACAATTAGAGTATATTATGAAATGCAAAATAGATAATTTTGATTATATTAACTTAAAAAGTTTGTGTACAAACAAAACCAATGCAGACAAAATTAGAAGGGAAGCAGAAAACTGGGGAAATTTTTTTTTATATATATCCAAGGATTCTGATAAAGACCCCATTTCTAAAATATATAGATAATTGACACAAATTTTTAAGAATATAAGCCATTCTCTAACTGATAAATGGTCAAAGGATACGAACAGACAATTTTCAGATGAAGAAATTAAAAGCATTTCTAGTCATATGAAAAGATTCTCTAAATCATTATTAATCAGAGAAATGCAAATTAAGACAGCTCTGAGATTCCACTACACACCTCTCAGATTGGCTAAGATGACAAGAAAAGACAATGATCAGTGTTGGAGGGAATGTGGGTTCACTAATACATTGTCAACTGATCCAGTTATTCTGGAGAACAATATGGAATTATGTCCAAAGGACTGTGCATACCCTTTGATCCAGTATTGTTTCTATTGGGCCTGTATCCCCCCAAAAAAAATCTTTAAAAAGGGAAAAGGACCCTCATGTACAAAAATGTTTGTGGCAGCCCTTTTGGTAGTGGTAAGGAACTGGAAACTGAGTGGATGCCCATCAGTTGGAGCATGGCTAAGTAAGTTATAGTATATGAATGCTATGGAATATTATTGTTTTGTAAAAAAAAAAATAAAATAAACAGGAGGATTTCAGAAAGGCCTGAAGAGATTTACACAAACTGATGCTGAGTGAAATGATCAGAACAAAGAGAACATTGTACACAACAAGATTAACTCTGCTGGCCATAGTCCTTTTCAACAATGAGGTGATTCAGGCCAGTTCCAATAGACTTGTGAGGGAGAGTCATCTACATTCAAAGAGAGGACTATGGGAAATGAGTGTAGATCACTATATAGTAGTTTCACCTTTTTTTTTGTGTTTACTTCCTTTTTGTATTCTTTCATTTTTGCTTTATGATCTATTTTGTTGTTCCTTTCTTTCACCTCTGGTTGGTTCTCTTTCTTAATCCTTTACTATTACTCTTTTCTGAGGCTCAATTTTGCTCTTTTTCATCTTACTTTCCTTGTAGATTTCATTCATCATTTTGATTTTTATTTGAATGCTTCCCCATTATAAATGATCCTCATATCTATAAATCTAGTTTTCCTCTCTCACTTTTTGGTTTCATATTTATAGCTATGTATAAGATACCTTTAATCGGATATATGAAACATCAAAAACTGAAGTCATCATTTTCCCAAAACTGACTTTCTTCCTCAAATTCTCTCATTCTGTTAGTGGTACCATCTGCTCAATATTCTATATCTTTGTGGAAAACTACTTTAAATTTATCTTCATAAGGCATCTTTAAATGGTGTTTTAAAATGAAGAGATGATAGTCCTTTTAGAAAATAATTTCTGGGAGTGTTTGAATTTAAAATAGTTAATAAAAGTTGCAGGTTAATCACCAAGTCTGTATCCCCAGGAGAGGTTTTTTGTTTGTTTTTTAAAAAGGCAATATACCTATATGTACGAAAATATTTATAGTAACTTTTTGTGGGGGCAAAGAATTGGAATTGGAAATTAGAGGAATGACTAAACAATTTGTGGTAAATAATTGTCATGGAATATTATTGTGCTATAAGAAATGATGAGCAGAATGGCTTTCAGAAAAATCTGGACTTACATGAACTGATATAAAATGAAATGAGCAGAACCAGAACATCATATACAACAACAACAATATTGTACAATGATCAACTGTGAGTGATTTAGCTGTTCTCCGCAATAAAATGAGCCAATACTACTCCTAAGGACTTATGATGAAAAATGCTGTTCATCTCTAGAGAAAGAATTGATGGAGACTGAATGTAGATCAAAGCATATTATATTCTTTATTTTTTTTTAAATTAAAGCTTTTTATTTTCAAATATATACATGGATAATTTTTGACATTCACCCCTACAAAACCCTGGTTTCTAATTTTTTCCCCTCCCTTCCTCCTATACCTCCCCCAGTAGGTAAGTGATCCAATATTTGTTTAATATATGCAATTTCTCTATACATATTTTCACAAATATCATGCTTCACAAGAAAAAATCAGATCAAAAAGGAAAAAAAAGAGAAAGAAAATAAAATGCAAATAAACAACAACAAAGAAAGTGAAAATGCTATGTTGTGATCCACATTCAGTACCCACAGTCCTCTCTCTAGGTGTAGGTGGCTCTCTTCATCACAAGATCATTGGAAAGGGTCTGAATCATCTCATTGTTGAAGAGAGACATCCATCAGAGTTGATTGTGGTATGGTCTTCTTGTTGCCGTGGATAATGATCTGGTTATGTTCATTTCACTCAGCATCAGTTCCTGTAAGTCTCTGCAGGCCTCTCTGCAAACATCCCACTGATTATTTCTTATAGAACAATAATATTCCATAACATTCATATGCCACAATTTATTCAGCCATTCTCCAGCTGATGATTTTCCACTCAGTTTCCAATTTCTGGCCACTACAGAAAGGGCTGCCACAAACATTTTTGCACATATGGGTCCCTTCCCCTTCTTTAAGATCTCTTTGGGATATAACCCCAATAGAAACACTTCTGGATCAAAGGGTATGCACAGTTTGATAACTTTTTGAGCATAGTTCCAAATTGCTCTCCAGAATGGTTGGACCCATTCACAGTTCCACCAACAATGCATCAGTGTCCCAGTTTTCCCACATTCCCTCCAACATTCATCATTATCTTTTCCTGTCGTTTTAGCCAATCTGACAGGTGTGTAATGGTATCTCAGAGTTGTCTTAATTTGCATTTCTCTCTTCAATAGTGATTTAGAGCACTTTTTCATATGACTAGAAATTATTTTAATTTCTTCATCTGAAAATTGCCTGTTCATATCCTTTGACCATTTATTAACTGGAGAATGGCTTGAATTCTTATAAATTCTCTATATATTTCAGAAATGAGACCTATTGTGACCGCATTAATACCCTGGATATCTTAGAATCAGCCAAAGTAAGGATAAGCAAAAATCTTTATTCTTGGTCTTTTGGGGTCACCCTCAGGGGAGTAGATATAGGAATCTCCACACCTCCTTTCTCTCTTTCTACCACCAAAGAATGATCCTGCTTGTCCTACTCCACCCTCTGATGTCTCTTCCCCTTCTCTGACCATACCCACAGATCCAGCCAGCACAGAGTTGAGTAGCTTCATCCTCCAAGCATGTTAATAGAGAATTGTCCAATTGTAATTAGCCTTAAATGCTAGGTTATCTCGGTTAAGTGCATCTGCTCAGTTCTAGGCTTTAACAGAGACCCAATCAAAGCATACTTTTAAAAAATTTTATTTTTCTTGTAGTTTTTTGGGGGAGGAGATGACTGTGTTTTCTTTCACTGATATGGAAATATTTTGCACAACTACACATGTATAAATGTATAAACTATATAAAATTGTTTGCCTAGTCATAGAAAAAAAAGAGGGAGAGGAGGGAAAACATTTAGGATTCAAAATTATAAAAAATTAAAATTAAAAATTATTTTACATGAAATGAGGAAAAAATAAAATATTGAGATTTTTTAAAAAGTTGTAGTCATAAGTCCCTGCTTGAGACTGCCTCATCTTTGCTTAGGAAACTATTATATGAAAAGTTAAAACTCAGTGTATAGGGAATCATTTTATATCTTCTCTTCCCCCAAGATAAGGTAAAAAAATGTAGAAACACCTAATAGAGAAAACTTCTGGTTAGAATTTAAAGAAGAAGATGAGAAAAAATCAACCAACTTCAAAATCGAAACACAAAGATATGGAATCAAAGAAAACCAAAAGAACATGTCATTATCATCAGCAAACTGAATGCAAGGATAAGCCTAAAAATGGACTAGATTTTATTTGTCAAAAGAGTTCAGCTGTTAAGGTCTAGAATTCTCAGATAAAAAGGTTGTGGGGATAGATAAACTTGCCTGCAAAATTCATTGTTTATCACATACATTCTGCTATTGCTGGATTATGACATTGATATAATCAGTTTAGTTAGTGGGAGAATCTTCTTTGATTAGCCAGAGCCCAGGGCCAGTTCATGGGTTGGGGTTTCCTTAATAATATCTTTTATGAACACAGTATGAATTATTTTTACAAATAGGTAAAAGAAAGTATTTAGAAGGATCACCTATATTTTGCCAAATGCTTATATACTTACCAAAGTCTTCAGGAAGAGTATAACTTGGTTTCATTAGCTCAGTAAAAACTAGCATTAGTTGAGATTTGTTGTTCTAAAGGAGATGAGCTTTAGTTGCTAATTGTTCTTTGTCCTGTAAGGTAATCTAGGATCACTTTTATTAGAAGTTCACTGGAGTTGTTTACTGGAAACTCATCTCAATCACGTCAGTATGGGGCAAAGAGTATTAAAGGAAGACTTGGCTACATAAGTCATACCACAATAAATAATATTTTTAAAGTGTATATATTGGTGAGCAAAGGAAATGCATGTAAGCCAGGTTCATGCTTTTGAAACGCGATCAATACCATAAGAAAATTAAGAGACTATGGAATAGTTTATCTATCAGATTTATGGATAGGGGAGAGCATTACAAAACTTAAAATAGATAATTTTGATTACATTAAAATCTTTTGCACAAACAAAATCAATGCAATAAAAATTATAAGGAAAGCAGAAATCTGGGGAGAATTACAAGAAGTATCACTGTTAAAGGTCTCATTTGTCAAATATATAAAGAACTGAGTCAAATTTGTAAAAATACAAGTCATTCCCCAATTGATAAATGTTCAAAGGATATAAAAGGACAGTTTTTCAGATAAATCAAAATTATCCATAGTCATATGAAAAAAATTCTGTAAATCACTATTGTTCAAAGAAATGAAAATTAAAACAACTTTGAGATACTACTTCACACCTATCAGATTGGCTAATATAACAAAAAAGGAAAACATTGGATATTGGAGGAATTATGGGAAAATTGTTGATGGAGTAGTGAACTGATCTCACCATTCTGGAGGGCAATTTGGAACTATGCTCAAAAGTTTATCAAACTACAATCCAGCAATATTACTACTAGGTAACATAATTTGTACAAAAATATTTATAGCAGCTCTTTTTGTGGTAGCTTAGAAGTGGAAGTTGAAGGAATGTCCATCAATTTGGCATAGCTAAACAAACTGTGGTATATGATTGTAATGGAATATTATTGTGCTATAAGAAATGACAAGCAAGATGATTTCAGAAAACCTGGAAAGACTTATATAAACTTATGCATAGTGAAGTGAACAGAACCAGGAGAACACTATGCACAGTAACAGCAATATTGTGTGATGATCAACTATGATAGATTTAGCTCTTCTCAGCAACACAGTGATCTAAGAATTTCCAATATTCCAAATGACTTGTGAAGAAAAATGTCATCTAGATCCAGAAAAAGAAATTATATTATTTTAATACAGACTGAAATAATGCCATTTCGCTTTCTTGCTTTTCATTTTTTTTCTTTTATCTGAGTCTTCTTGTACACAATGCCTAAAAGGAAAATTACATAATTGTGTATATGTATGAATTGCATTTGATTGCTTATTATCTCAGAGAAGGGAGGAAAGACAGTTAGAATTTGAACTCAAAACTTTAAATAAAAATGTTTAAAAAACACATGATCAACAAATTTTTATAAGAAAAAGAAAAGGAAAAAATGACTTTGCTTCTTGGGTCCTGCTACTATTTGGTGGCTACCCAGAAAGAATATGTACAGTTATATATGTGATTTTATTATTCACCTAAGATTCCTTCTCTGTGAGTCAATAATTAAAATCTAAAGGATCACAAAGTCTAAGAAACAGGGAGATGATATGGCATATAGAAAAGACCACAAGACTAGGAACTACATAAATATACTACTAATGTTTTTAACAATCAATTCTCCCCAACTAAATGTACCCACACTTATAAATTCAATCTGCATTGTTACCATTATTCTGTCACTTTCTTAAGTCTAAACAATCAACAAAACCATAAATCAAGCCTAGATTTGTAACATTATACTGAAAATTAACAATTATGTTCTGAGTCATTTTGAGCTGATTCCCCCACACCTAGGGAAGATCTGGGTTCTACTTTCAACTGGTTGCATGAACTTGGGCAAATCACTAAATTTCTCTGTGATCCTAGTTTATCATTTACTTGTAGAATGAAAGGGTCAAACTACATGATATCTGACATCTGTTCCACGTTTAACATTTTAAGAATCTTTCAGAGCTGGCCCTAAACAAAATGATGAAGCAAATGTGGTTTGATTGATTGTTGTGGCTTTTCCCTTTGGGACTTTCTCTGCCTCCCAACCTGACTCTTCATCACGTATACTCCAACTGTTTCTAAATGCCCAATTACATAAGGATGTAAATGTTGGCCTGCTCACATTTCTCTGGCTACAGTGCTTCTCCAACTCTGCTTTTTTTCTGAAAGCATGTCAGGTTCTTATGTTTAACCTACCCCCTCCTCCACATCAAGATTTAGATATGTCCTGTCTCCTGTGACACTTGCTTTCTGCTAGGTAGCTAACAATGAAATCTATGTTAATGTGATGATAGCCATTGTCTACTACATAAATACTGCCTATACTCTGGGAATTTTTATTTTCAAAGTGCTTTCCTATAATCAGAATTTTTACTCCAAAGAGTGAATCTAATGGTAGGATTTTCATGCATAGTGAAATTTGTGATCAGATGGCTTTTTAGAACCATTCCAATCTGCCCTGATGAATTTGGACTATCACATCTTTTCTCAACCTAAAAAGCCACAAACCGTACATTTTGTCAAATTCAGCAGTGTTATAGTTCAGAAAATTTTAATGTCAAGATAGTAAAAGAGTAATATAAATTACTATTAGTAATGGAGTAATAGTAATAGTATTAATAAAATAGCAAATAATAATTATTGTTCAATCCTGTCCAACTTTTCAAACCTTGTGGGCCTATTGTCCACAGAGTTTTCTTGACAAAGAGACTGGAGTGGTTTGCCCAAATCATAGAGCTAATAAATGCCCAAGGCCAGATTTGAATGCAGGAGGGTGAATTTTCTCTACTCCAAGCCAAGCACTCCATCCTCTGAGTTGGGTATGTAGCTGTCTCTATTGGATACAAACCAATTTATTCTTCATGGAAACCAAAGACATAATCACATAACATCTCTGATTATTCTCATCTAGAGTTATAGATTTATAATAGATATATAATCTGTGCACTCGGTTCCATGCTCTTCACCATATTGTCCAGAGTTGTGAATATTTCAGATCAAACTGTGATGGACTTGACTCGGTTCAACAATGAGGTGATTCAGGCCAATTCCAATAGACTTGTGATGGAGAGAGCCATTTGCATCCATAGAGAGGACCCTGGGGACTGAATGTGGATCACAACATAGTATTTTCACTTTTTGTTGTTGTTATTGTTGTTTGCTTGCTTGTTTTTGTCTTTCTCATTTTTCCCCTTTTGATTTGATTTTTCTTATGCAGCTGACTGATTTGAGCAAGTGACAATTTCTTTGAGGCTCAATTTATTCATCTGTAAAACAGGTTTAAAAATTTCACCTACTTCACAGGGTTATTACAAGGATCAAAGGAAATAATGTATGTAGAGCATTTCACAAACCTATATATACTATATACAATTTTAGTGGTTATTTTAATCTCATTTTCATCTTTTTTGATATTCAGATAGAAATATTTCCAGGACAAGTTAGTATTCTGCTATTATTGTTTTATATTTAGTGTTATGAGAATAATAATAGTTAGCATTTATTTAGTACCTACTATGTATCAGGCATTATATAAAAATTGGAACAGAACAATTAACTTATTTGTTGCTTACAACATCCCTGCGAGGTAAGTCATAATATTATTCTCATTTTGCAAATAAAGAAATTGATATAGAAAGAAGTTAAGTGACTTACCCAGGATCACACAGCTAATTATAATTGAAATTCAAATCCTCCTGATTACAGGTCTAGTACACTCTCCATTGAATAGCTTATTATTATTTTTTTTTTATAAACTATTTCTCAGGCAGATAAAAAATTGCCTTTTAGAATTGGATAAAAAATATAAGTATGTGAACCCATCTTTTATAGGATCACTGAAAACATCTTTGGGGCAACTTAATAGAAAATATTACAATTTGGATAATATATACTTCAACTTGTCCCCACCCAGTTTTGATTTATGCTATTAGTTATCTTCATTTTGAAAGTCTTTCATCTATATGGTTTGAAATTACAAGCCTTCAATATGTTGATATAGATTTTAAACATTTTACTTAAAAATATTTATGGATCAATATGATGTTTAGGTAATGTTGTCTGTGATACTATTTTCATTCTAATATAATTTGTTAAATTCTCAAGAATATTTTTGAGTGAAAGCCCATCAACTGGAGAATAATTTTTAAATTGCTGGATAAATATAATAAATTATTATCAAACAGAAGGAATGATGGTTATGATGAATTCAGAGACTCCTGGGAATATTTGTATGATCTGATATAGAGACAAGTGACCAGAATAATTACCACAACAATATAAAGGAAAACAACTTTGAAAGACATCAGAACTCTGATCACTGTGTTGTTCAGTCATGATTTCAGAAGAATAATGGTGAAACATGCTTTCTACTCCTTGACAAGATAGATGATGGACTTGAGATGCAGAATGATATATATTTACATTCAGGGAAATTGTAGTTTGTTTTTACAATTATATACACTTGTTACAAGGGAAGACATGGAGGAGGGAATTTGTGGATAGTCATAATGATGCAAAAAGAAAAGAAAAAAAGATGTGTCAATAGAATACAAATTAAAAAATGGAGCAAAATGAATTTCAGAAAAGAAAACACAAACAAGGCAATTTTTGTTAACCCTAATATACGCTTAAAAAATAAACTACATAAAAACTTCACAGTTTCATAGCAATCCTTTTTCTGTCTTTTTTCCACATTAGAATGTTCATGTTTATTAAGTTTAATTACCAAAAAATTTCATTTTTATTTAAAATATTTTATTTCCCCCCCTCCAGTTCCATGTGAAAACAATTTTTAACATTCATTTTAAAAACTAGAGTTCCAGATTCTCTCCTTTCCTCCTCCCATTAAGAATGCAAACAATTCAATATGTTATATTTGTGTAGTCATGCAAAACATTTTCATGAGAGTCATGTAAAAGAAAACATAGACAGAAAGAAAAAAGACAAAGAAAGAAAGAAAGAAAAAGAAAAACCCTCAAGAATAATAAAGTTGTTTTTTTTTTTTAAAGTATGCTTCATTCTGCATTAGGATATCATTAGTTCTTTCTCTGGATATGGATAGCATTTTTCATCATAACTCCTTCAGAATTTTCTTGGATCATTATATTGCTGAAAATAGTTATGTTATTCACAGCTGATCATCTTACAATATGACTATTACTTTGTACACAGTACATTTCAGTTTACATCAGCTTATAGAAGTCTTTCCAGGTTAAGAAAAAAATTTTAAATAATACTTTAGGATTTGAATTTGTTATATGGGGATTTGTCATCTGTTTCTTTATGACAGACAGCAAGCTTTTGGAGGACAATTAAGTCTACCTCATCATGACTACTAGGTAATTGAACACTTGCTCTTGTAATAAATATTTGTTTATAACACAAAAAGAAAAACAAAACTTTTTAAACAATTGTTTGTAACATTTATTATGAGTTTATTTTTCTTTTAAATTGGGAGTCTTGGGAGAGAAAAATAAATGTTTGTTAATTGAAAAATGAAATAAAATGGGGGAAAACCCCACAAAACAGAACAAATTTTCACATTATTTATTTATTTATTTTTTACTGAGGCAATTAGGGTTAAATGACTTGCCCAGGGTCACACAGCTAGGAAGTGTTAAGTGTCTGAGATCGGATATGAACTCCGGTCCTCCTGAATTCAAGGTTGGTGCTCTATCCACTGCGCCACCTAGCTGCCCCCCATATTCACATTATTCATGTTCTTGTTCATCATGTCTCTGTCAGTGGATAGCTTAGATGATCAAACTGATAGTTTTTGAAAGTTGAACAGGGACAACTAGGTATATAGAGCACTAGCCCTGAAGTCAGGAGGACCAGAGTTCAAATCTGGTCTCAGACACTTAGCACTTCCTGGCTGTGTGACCCTGGGCAAGCAATTGCTTCAGGAAAAAAAGAAAAAAAAAGAAAATTGACCAGCACATACATTATCTATGACTAATTTAGTAATAAATCTTAACTAGGCTGGTTCTCAAACAACGGACGCATGGTCCATTACCAAGTCTATACCTATAAGCTTTTCACTTTGGGTAGAAATGTCCAAGTTTATGCTCCATTAATATAGCAAACCAATCAAGAATACATAATCACCTCTATATCATACTGAGATATCAGAGGAGTACTTAAGTAGGGGATCTCTGGTTTTATTGAGCAAAAGATAGAGTTGCTTGGGAATAAATGTAGGAGCATGACCAAATTGGAACTATGGAAATGTGGATATCTAATATAATGTTTGAATATAATACAATGCCTCCATAGTATCTCAGATATGGTAACTTTTATTTATTTATTTATTTACCTACTCATTTATTTATTTATCTATCTATCTATTTATTTAATTTTAATAGTTTTTATTTGCCAAATATATGCATGGATAATTTTACAGCATTGACAATTGCCAAACCTTTTGTTCTAATTTTTTCCCTCTTCTCCCTCCCCCCCCTTAAACCTATGCCCTTTAGTGTTATTCCTTTGGAGCATCATTTTCTAAAAACAAAACAAAAAAGGCAACTCTTCTTTTCTCTGAGATACTGAACTTACCACAGTGAGCTTTTATTACCATCATTAATTAAAAAAGAAAAAAAAATGATCTGTGTCAGGTGCTGAGAGGTACACAAAATTTAGATGTGATCAGTTCCCTTCCCTCATGGAACTTTCAGTCTAGTAAGGGGATAAAACAAAAGCACCAATAAATCTAACAAATTACAAATGCTTTGGATAGCTTTAAAACAATATGTCATATGAGTATCAAGAAGGAAGATTGTTTCCAGATGGGGAGGTTCAGGGGAGGGAATAAGCATCTATATAAAAACGTGCTTTATGCCAAGTACTATGCTAAGTGCTTTTAATGAATATTATCTCTTTTGATCCTCCCAACAACCTTCCATTTTATAATTTAGGAAACTGAGGCAAATGGAGGTTAGACACTTTCAGGGTCACATAGCTAGAAAGAAGGAAGACCTCTCTCAGATGTTCTGGCCAAAGGAGAAACAATTGCTATTTACATTCACCTTGAGCCAATCAGGACCCAAACAGTGACCAAGTAGGGGTTAATCTGGGACCTATTGTTGGTCAGTGTAAACCAGAATGATTTGGGTTTAAGGTAAAAGAGACCATTCTCTGCCTAATTTATTATCTAGCTTTAATCACTGATTGGGTCTTGCTTCAGTCAAACTGATATCTGTTAAATACCTTAGCTTAAAAAGACCAATGCACATCCAGGACCATCTCCAGTTGGTCTCCTGTTCTACATCTTGCCACTAGACCTAGATGGCTCTGGAGGAGAGAGTGAAGCAGGTGACCTTGCCCAGCCCTCTCTCACTTAAATCCAACTCACTTGTGTATCATGGTATCACCTCCCTGATGTCATGGTGCTCTTCAAGAATAAAGGACAAACAATCACAAAGTAGTGTGTAGAAATTCAACAAGTGAAGAGGAGAGAGAACATTCCAAGGACATGACATGACACAAATAAAAACACAGAGCTGGAAGAACACAGAGACAAAGAGTAGTGTCATTTTGCTGGGGTGCTTAGAGGTGTTTTATTTGAGATGAAACTGGAAAGTGGTACCAAATTATGTAGGTTTGTGAATGCCAGGTAGAATATGAATCTTATTAAGAAGACAGCTCAAAGATGAGCAAAGGAATAATATGATTAGATATCTGCATTTAAATATATATTTTAGAATATATTAAAACATATATACGTGTGTGTGTGTGTGTGTGTGTGTGTGTGTGTGTGTGTGTGTGTGTGTAAAATAAAAGAGAGTGGAGGTAAGGTCACTTGGGAGGTTGCTACAGGAGTCCACAATGTCTGCTAAGGGGTTCTATTCTACTCTGGTAATGGTGGCAATAAAGGAAGGAGAAAGATGGATTTGGAAGGACAGGATTAGATAATTAATTTGTATAAGAGAGATAGGGGAGATGAAAAAGCTAAAGAGAATACCAAGGTCTGATGTTGCAACCAGAGAATTATGATAGGCTTAAGGCTAAGGTGGCCACATGAAGGTCATAAAGGCTACTGGTAACAGCTAATATGCACTGGGTCTAAATACCGGCTTGGACACTTACTAGTTGTGTAATCTTGAGTAATTGTGTGATTTTGAGTAATCAATTCTGAGTCTGAGTTTCTTCATCTATAAAATGGGAAATCAAGATACTTGTATTTCAATGCCTGACACATAGCAGGAGTTGAGTAAATGTTTATTGAATTTAATTGATCCTACCACCAGGGTTGTGAGGAATGCATTCTGTAAACATTAGAGCACAGTCTAAATAAGAGCTATTATTAAGTCATTTGATCTAAAAACTATTGATTAAATTGCTTTTTCCTTTGGCCTATTCATGCCCCCTCTTATTGTAAATTCTGTCTTGGGATTCTCTTGTAATTCATCATCAAGGTGTTGCCTTTTCTTCCAATGTCAATGTGAAATGCTTAGCTAGCCCCTGATTGTCTTTCTTCCTCCAATAGTCCAGAAATCAGAGTCATGCTCAGTCAGCATAGCCAGGAGTTCCATCCTAGTCCACAGGATACACAAAGGTGAATTAGGTTACTCTAGCTTAGCTCTCAGAAACATAGAGGTTGGTCCCCAGCTCTGTGACATTATGAATGAGCATTAGGTGACATCCTCTCTGCATTATCCCCATGGCTCTGCCCTCCTTTCTTAAAAACTTGGATCCTACCACTTGAGTTGTCCCAAGTAGGAGTGGGAATTAGATGGCTTCTTCACACGCACACGCACACACGCACACACACACACACACACACACACACACACACACACTGGAGCATCCCTAGGTAAGTTCCCCTGTGGTCCTTTCAGTTATGGTGATTACCTCTCTCACTGGAATGTATACTCTGTCTTGGAAAACAGGTAGCACAGTATCGAGCACATAGTAGGCACTTAATAAATGTTTATTGAGTGAAGGGAGCTGAGATGCTGCCTGAGTACCCTTCTGCATTTAGGATATGAGGATGTCTAAGGAGGAAAGCTCCCCAAATCATCCAGGAGAAGAGATCCAGCTTCATCCTAACATGTCTGGAGCTTACAGTGGATGGGCAATAAGCTTAACCTCTGATTGACTAAAAAATTTATATAAAATGAAATCTCACACATGGTCCATAAAGCAAGCAAGCAGGGATTACATCAGGAAATGCCCACAAACTGAAATATTTCACAGTGATCTCAAAACACATTCAAAGCTTAGAAACACATTTTAAAATCTCTAACATGAAGAGGAGATGTTCTTGGCTTGGAGGGGACTTGGTATGCATTTGCTTTATTATTTTTTTAGAGTGGTTCTCTACTTCATTTTAGGCCATTAAATTTGTTTCCTTTGGGTCTGATTCAAGTGGTGCTCAATGAGCTCCCTATTTTAAAAGCCACCACAAGAGAACAATAAAAAACAAAATCACCCAGATAGAATCTTTTCCAGATAAATGTCACTATTCATTGCTAGTTAATTTCAAATTATTTTTGAAATGTGAAAAAATATTTTGCATTTACTTTAAAAAAAGTTATAATGTAATTTTGTGATCTATTAAGGTGGTTTGAATTGAGTTGAAAATGAGTCTGCTGCTGTACAAAAGGAAAATCTTTTGTATAACATAACTAGAAGCATTTTCCTTGCTCCACTGAAATACTTTTAATATCACATCTGCAGCTAATTGTCCTCCCATAGTTTGAGGGTGAGAACAGTCTTTAGTGTTTTCTACAAAGCATTTCAAACAAAACTAGTAACAAGAATGCAGCCATTCCCAGCAATCTCCAACCTTAGATCCCCAACAAATCACCCATGATAAGGGCCAATTCATACCTGCATTTTCTTTTCCATTGTTCTTCCAGGGCTTACTTCTGCTCTTTGCCCATTTGTATGCACAGAAAACAAACATCAATCATTGTGGTTTGCAAATGAAGGAAGGCAAACAGCTCAGATCCCCAGGCTTGGAGAAAATCAGAATGATGCATAGGGGAAATGGAAGCCTTTACCTAGGTCATAAGGTACAGACAGAGTATGTGGTAAAGAACCCAGTCTCAAGTACCTCACAAAGATACACATTTTCATTGAAACGTGGCTCCTTAGTGACTAAGGACACACCGTATTTGTGGTGGGTCAACAGTATACGCCAATGTCTAAAGATTTCATTATCAAGAAGACAGGCTCGGCGGAATGTCCTAGGAACACATGTTCCATAGACATAACATTGGCACTGAACGTGCACCAGTGTTCAAGAGGAAAAAGTAGCCCCTACTCGTTCATCTGGTCTTGCTTTCCACTCTTTATTCTTACAAGGAACTGAAGCTGAGAATAATCAGGGCCTAATCCTCTGTGCAGCTTAGCACCTAATAAGTAATGCCATCATAATACTTAGACACACGGGGATACATCTGCTTTGCAGCATGGGAGGAAGCATTCAGACAAGAGAAAGCTAGCTATTGCTGCTCCTAATATTCTGATGTAGCTAGGCCAGCTTCGCCTGGAGCTGTGGCAGATCTCTTGGAACACAACGAAAAGCAAGAGGTTCATGATTTTCACAATTCAATTTCTTTTTGATGTTGGAGAATAAATGACTATTGGTTTTAAATTTATAACTCCCAGTTCCAATGTTGGCATATAGATAAGAACTTAATGCTTTTTTCCCCCTTCTCTCTTCCTTCCTTTTTTAGTCTTTCCCTTATTCCTTCCATTTTTCTTCCATCCTTCCTTTCCCCTCCCTCTTTTTTCTTTCTTCTCTTCCTTCCTCCCTCCTTTCTTTCCTCCTTTCTCTCTTTTTTCCTTCCTTCTTTTCCTTTTTTTCTTCCTTCCTTTTTTTTCTTTCTTTGCTCTCTTTCTTTCTTCCTTCTAATAAATTATTTAATTTCTCATTGAATAAGACTTTTACTTTCTATGAGATTTAATTCTCTGATAAGCATACATGGGTCCACACTAGCTATATCTATAGTAAGTTATATAAATTGCATTTGAGATTACAATAAGATTCTAAAATTTATCTGGGAACCATAAAACTCATCTAGCATTACTGTACAATTACAGAGAAGGCTAGCAATTTAGAAATTTTAAATTTTTTATTAAAGCTTATTATATATAAAACATATGCATGGGTAATTTTTCCAAAATTGACCCTTGCAAAACCTTTTGTTCCAAATTTTCTCCTCCATCTCTCCTCCCCTAACTGGTAGGTAGTCCACTACATGTTAAATATGTTTAAATACATGTTAAATCTAATATTTATACAGTTATCTTGCTGCTCTAGAAATACCAGATCAAGAAGGAAGAAAAAGAAAAACAAAGAAAGAAAACAATTTTTTTAAAAATTAATTTTATAATTATAACATTTTTTGACAGTACATATGCATAGTTAATTTTTTTTTTTTACAACATTATCCCTTGTACTCCTTTCTGTTCTAAAATTTTCCCCTCCTTTCCTCCACCCCCTCCCCTAGATGGCAGGCATTCCCATATATATTAAATATCTTATAGTATATGCTTGGTACAATATATATATATGTGGAGAACCGAATTTTGTTGTTGTTGTTGTTGTTGCAGAGGAAGAATTGTATTCGGAAGGTAAAAATAATCTGGGAAGAAAAACAAAAAAAAAATGCTAACAGTTTACACTCATTTCCCAGTATTCCTTTTCTGGGTGTAGCTGATTCTGTCCATCATTGATCAATTGGAATTGGATTAGTTCTTCTCTATATTGAAGATATCCACTTCCATCAGAATACATTCTCATACAGTATCATTGTTGAAGTGTATAATGATCTCCTAGTTCTGCTCAGCATTAGTTCATGTAAGTCTCTCCAAGCCTCTCTGAATTCATCTTGCTGGTCATTTCTTATAGAACAATAATATTCCATAACATTCATATACCATAATTTGCCCAACCATTCTGCAATTGATGGACATCCATTCATTTTCCAGTTTCTAGCCACTACAAAAAGGGCTGCCACAAACATTTTGGCACATGCAGGTCCCTTTCCCTTCTTTAGTATTTCCTTGGGATATAAGCCCAGTAGTAGCACTGCTGGGTCAAAGGGTATGCACATTTTGATAACTTTTTGGACATAATTCCAGATTGCTCTCCAGAATGGTTGGATTCTTTCACAATGCATCAGTGTCCCAGTTTTCCCACATCCCCTCCAACATTTGTCAGTATCTTTTCCTGTCATCTTAGCCAATCTGACAGGTGTGTAGTGATATCTCAGAGTTGTCTTAATTTGCATTTCTCTGATCAATAGTGATTTGGAACACTCTTTTATATGAGTGGGAAAGTTTTAATTTCATCATCTGAAAATTGTCTGTTCATATCCTTTGACCATTTTTCAATTGGAGAATGGCTTGATTTCTTATAAATTAAAGTCAATTCTCTGTATATTTTGGAGATGAGGCCTTTATCAGAACCTTTAACTGTAAAAATGTTTTCCCAATTTGTTACTTCCCTTCTAATCTTGTTTGCATTAGTTTTGTTTGTGCAGAAACTTTTTAATTTGATGTAATCAAAATTTTCTATTTTGTGATCAATAATGATCTCTAGTTCTCCTTTGGACACAAATTCCTTCTTCCTCCACAAGTCTGAGAGGTAAACTATCCTATGTTCCTCTAATTTATTTATGATCTCGTTCTTTATGCCTAAATCTTGGACCCATTTTGATCTTATCTTAGTATGTGGTGTTAAATGTGGGTCCATGCCTAGTTTCTGCCATACTAATTTCCAGTTTTCCCAGCAGTTTTTGTCAAATAATGAATTCTTATCCCAAAAGTTGGGATGAAAGAAAACAAAATTGCAAGCAACAACAGAGAGACTGAGAATGCTACATTGTGGTCCACACTGTTCCCATAGTCCCCTCTCTAGGTTTAGATGGCTCTCTTCATCACTGCACAAGTGTAATTGATTTGAATCATCTCAACAGCCACATCTATCAGAATTGATCATCATATAGTCTTGTTGTTGCCGTGTACAATGATCTCCTGGTTCTGCTCATTCACTCAGTATCAGTTCATGTAAGTCTCTCCAGGCCTCTCTGAAATCATCCTGCTGGTCTTTTCTTACAGAACAATAATATTCCATAATATTCATATATCATAATTTATTCAACCATTCTCTAATTGATGGGCATCAATTCAGTTTCCAGGTTCTATGAAAAGGGCTGCCACAAACATTTTTGTACATACAAATCCCTTTCCCTCCTTTAAAGTCTCTTTGGGATATAAGACCAGTAATAACACTGCTGGATCAAAGGGTATGCACAGTTTGATAGCTTTTTGAGCATAATTCCCAGATGCTCTCCAGAATGGTTGGATCCATTTACAACTCCACCAACAATGCATCAGTGTCCCAGTTTTTCCACAACTCCTCCAAATTTGGTCATTATTGTTTCCTGTCATCGTAGCCAATCTGACAGTGTATAATGGTATCTCAGAGTTGTCTTAATTTGCATTTCTCTGATCATTAGTGATTTGGACCACCTTTTTACATAACTAGAAATAGTTTCAATTTCTTCATCTGAAAATTGTCTGTTCATATCCTTTGATCATTTATCAATTGGAGAATAGCTTGAACTATTATACATTTGAGTTAATTCTCTCAATTTTTAGAAATATTTTAGAAATGAGGCCTTTATCAGAATCTTTGGATGTAAAAATGTTTTTCAAGTTTATTGCTTCCCTTCTAATCTTTTCTGCATTAGTTTTGTTAGTTAAAAAAAACCTTTTTAACAATATAATCAAAGTTATCTATTTTGTGATCAATAATGATCTCTAGTTCTTTGGTCACAAATTCCTCCTCCACAAATCTGAGAGGTAAACTATCCTATGTTCTTCTAATTTGTTTATAATATCACTCTTTATGTCTAGATCATGAACCCATTTCGATCTGATCTTGCTATACGGTGTTAAGTGTGGGTCCATGCCTAGTTTCTGCCATATTAGTTTCCAATTTTCCCAGCAGTTTTTGTCAAATAGTGAGTTCTTATCCCAAAAGCTGGGGTCTTTGGGTTTGACAAACACTAGACTACTATAGTTATTCACTATTTTGTCCTGTGAACCTAACCTGTTCCACTGATCAATTTCTCTATTTCTTAGCCAGTACCAAATGGTTTTGATGACCAGTGCTTTATAATATAATTTCAGGTCTGGCACAGCTAGGCCACCTTCATTTACTTTTCTCTTCATTAAAGGGATTTTTTAATTGTGATTTTTTTTTTTGGTTATACATGTACTTTCATTAAAAGAAAAACATTTCTTTATCAATCATGTTGGAAGAGAAAAATCAGAACAAAAAGAAAAAACTATAAGGAAGGAAAAACAGAAGAAAAAGAAAAACAAAGTGAATGGGACTGATTGGATGAAGTTTTCTCAGTTTGAGACTAAGTCTGAGGATGAGGTCTTGAACCCTGGCATGTAGGAAGTTAGTGAAGCTACAGGAAATGATGTGACCCACAGGAAGTGGACATTATCCAATGAAAAGGCTTGGGTCTTTTCCTATTTAACCAGGTTTTCTGCTTCTTGCTGGTCAGGTTGACACATGGCAGGAGCTGGACTGCCTCGTGGGTGTGCTTGGGCCTCCCCTTGCAGGGACTAAATAAATGCTTTCTCTTTGTAGCTGAAGATGTCTCTGATTAGTTAACTTGGGAAAGGGGGTCTATAGCACCCGTCCCTCACAATAGCATGCGTTGATTTACACTCAGTTTCCATAGTTTTCCTTCTGGATGCAGATGGCATTTTCTATCCAAAATTTATTGGGATTGTCTTGGATCACTGAGCCTCTGAGAAGAAAAAGTCTTTCACAGTTGATCATGGCAAAATCTTGCTGTTACTATGTGCTATGTATTCCTAGTTCTGCTGGTTCACATAAAGCCTTCCAGGCCTTTCTAAAATCAGCTTGTTCATCATTTTTTATAGAACAATAACACTCCATTACCTTCCTATAGCATAATTTAATCAGCTATTTCCCAATTGATAGGCACCTATTCATTTTAGGAATTTGCTTTTTGCCCAATCTTTTCCAAATGTCGCTATTCTTCCTGATACTCTATATCTGCTATGGAGGCATCATCCTCAGCTTCTCTATTTCTCCCTCCCCCCACCCAATCTGTGGCTAAACCCTGTCAATGCTACTTTTATAACATCTCTCATACACACCCCTTTCTCTGACACCGTCAGTCACCCCACTCCAACCCATCCTTCACTCAGTTATCAAAATAATCTTCCTAAAGAACAGTTCTGACCACATAACTCCCTCTATTTAATAAACTCAGAGACTGTATACTCTCTCCAGGATCAAATAGACAATTCTTTGTTTGGTTTTTCAAGTCTTCTCTATTCTCTACTCTCCCTACACCATCCATCTCTTCTTTGATTGGAGGTTCTTCAAATTTCCATTTCCTAATTCTGCATTTGCACTAATTGCTCCTTATGACTAGAATTGTCCCCTCCTCATTTCCACCTCCTGACCATAATTAAAGTTGTACATTCTGCAAAGAATCTTTTCCAAGTACCTTCCGTCTTATATTAACTTCTATTTATCCTGTACATAACCTGATTACATAAAATGGTCTGTATGTTGCTTGCAGATTTAGACCATGAGCTCCTTGAATGCAAAGACTGTCTTTTTGCTTTTTTTTTTTGTACACAGTAGGCGCTTACTGCATGCTTGATGACTTGTTGACTATTTAATTCAATTCAATAAAATAGATTAGCTTTTAGAAAGATGGAGGTTGAGGCGAGGATTCTAGAAAGATGGTAAATTTCAAGCTTTCCAGATTTCTCTCATAAACTGAAAAAAATTGCACCTGAAAGTGAACTTTTACTGGTCCTCCTGGTACAACCCAAGACCTGAAGAAAGACCTCAGGCTGCTCCTCAAGTGAAGTGCAAACACCTTCAGGCTGCTCCACAGAAGCAACAAGTGGAGAGCTTGGGACTGGCTGGAGCCTCAGCTGGAACCAGAGAAACTTTCACCTCCGAGACCGCTTGAGGAGAAAGGGTCTAAGTCTGGGAAGACTAAGGGAATCTTGGCTGTCCTGCAGGAACATGGCCTGGGCAAGAAGGAGCTAGCATTGGGTGAGTTTAGAGGCAGGGGGCCAGGGATGTTGCTGGCTGCGGCCACTTGCAGGAGGATAGCTTTGGGTTTGGGGTTCCTGCTCAGAGGGGGAGGTTGAGGTGAAGCCAGAGTTACCATCTCCCACCTCATAATTAGAGGGGCTTACACTAATATCTCTTACTTTTTTTCTTTTTTTTATTTTATTTTTATTTTTATTTTTTATTCATTTTTCCAAATTATCCCCTCCCTCCCTCCACTCCCTCCCCCCATGGCAGGTAATCCCATACATTTTACATGTGTTACAATATAACCTAGATACAATATATGTGTGTAAATACCATTTTCTTGTTGCACATTAATTATCTCTTACTTTAAAAAAAAAAAAAAAAAAGAATCGTCTAAGAAGAAAGATACCAATCATGGAGATTTATTGCGGGTTCATCTTCAGAAGAAAAAAAAAACTTCTACCCCAAAGAGTAATGTGAAATGGCTTGCTGCCCAGAGAGAATTTAGAGAACTCAAAAAAGAATTTAGAAATCAAATAGGAAACATCAAAAAAAAACCCTTAAAAACATCCAAGAAAAACAAAATTGTGAAAATAAGGTTAACTAACAAGAAAAAGAGATACAGGGTCTCAATGATGGAAGTAATTCTTTGAAAATTAGAACTGGATAAGGGGAAACCAGTAAACAATGAGAGACCAAGAAATAACAAAACAGAGTATAAAGAATGAAAAAATAGAACAGAATGTGAAACATTTTATAAGAAACACAACAGACTTGGAGAACAGGTCAAGAAGAGAAAATACAAGAATAATTTGACTACCTAAAAGCTGTGACCAAAAAGAGAACTTTGACACACTAATCAGAAATAATCCAAGGAAATTGTCCTGCAAAGACAGAACATTAGGGCAAAGTAGAAACAGGAAAAATCCATGGATCACCACCTCAAAGATATCCTTTGTAGAAAACACATAGGAATATTATTGCCAAATTTCAAAGCCCCCAGATCAAAGAGAAAAATTTGCAACAAAAGACAAAAACAATTCATATATGCTAGAGCTACAATTAGAATTGTACAGGATTTATCAGCAGCCACCATTATAAGTCCTGGAATCATATCTACTGACAATCAAAAGAACTAGATCTGTGGCTAAAAATATCATACCCATCAATATTATCTATAATATTGAATGAGAAAAAAATGAACATTCAATGAACTTGTAAGTTTTGGGCTTTCTATCAACCAAACCTGAACTCAATATAAAATTTAACATATTAGAGCCAATATCAAAGATCAATTTTAAGGAACTTAACATGGACAAATTGTTTATTTTTTTAACATGGAAATGTATATATGTTTAAGATTGACATCAGCAATAGGATAACTCAAAAGAAAGAATGGGGCAGATTTAAGGTAAAAATAGTAATTATGTTATACAAATGAGGTACAGAGGAAGAATAGACACACAGCATTAGAGGGGGGAGGAGGGCTCATAGTTAAATGAAAATACTACTCACATTGAAAGTGGGTTAAATAGGCAACATTACAAATATACCATGAAGGGTATTGCATCCTCCTAAATCTGTAAATAAATAAGAGGGGAGAGTTGAGCAGATGGGGAAGCAAAAAGGTGAGGGAAGAAGACAAGAGAGGGATCCTTGAGTAGGGGGAGGTTAAGTAATAAATACCAAAGCAAGTTAAGGAATAGAATTAAAGGAAAGAGTTGTTTTGTTTTGTTTAGTATTCTTTTTCTCTTTTTAAAAATAAAATAAATTTAAAAAATAAAATTACTCAGAAAAGAATATGAACTTGGGGGGGGGGGGCGGCGGAGATGAAGGTAAGTTTCGAATCTTGGGACTCTAGTGAATGGGTAGTAGGTGACAGCTTTGAAAAAAATCAACCAATATGTATTGAGCATAACTCATGCTAAAAACAATAGGAAATATTGTACAGAGATAAAACCAGGAGAAACTTAATTACAATCTAGTTGAAGAGAAAAATAAAATGAGGACAATAACAAATGTACCACCTATTTTATAAGGCTATTGCAAGGAGAGTGCTTTACAAAGCATAATACTCAAATAGAACGGTAATTTCATAGATATTTTCATACTAATTTCTGTAATGCACAGGGTCTGGCACACAGTAAATGCTTCATAAAGATCTGTTGACTCATTTTTGACCACAGATCACAACCTATCCATGGCAGTTCATTCTGTCTTGACACACTTATATCCATACTTATGTCCTTTTATTCTTGTAAATGCACCCCAGATCATCTACCTCAGTGTATTAGGGATCTTCCTAAATTTCTCTTAATGTTGCAGACAAATGCTAAGAAAGTGCTTGACTTGTTAAGTCCATCCTGTTAATTGCTTGAAATCCATCTTCTTATTTCACTAATAGATTTCTGTCTGCTCTGAAGTTCCTTATTTGTTTATATTTTGCAAGCTGCTCTCATACCCATCATATCCTCTGTGTGAGAGCCATCTATAATTATTTTGAGACCCTAGTATTCTATGACTCACAGCTCTATATCAGCTTCAGGTTGTTAGACAAAATATTGATATACTATATATTAATATTAAATAAAATAAATGTAAATATTTCAGATTAAATAGTGATATTTAAAAGATGAATTTATTTCTGAAAGAAGGTGAAGGTCATAAAAGAAATTGCTCAATTTCCTGAAGACAATCCTGCCTACTTTCTTCATGTGGGTTATGTTTTGGCCCAGAATATTCATTTGTTCTATTTGTCTATCCTACATACTTACACATATATAATATGTAATATCTCATATGGAATGAGATGCATAGAACGGGCATCTAACTGCATAGTAATACATTTTTTTGAGGCAAGTGACTTTCCCTGAGTCACATAGCTAATTTCTCAGGCTGGATTTGAACTCAGGCCCTCCTGATATCCACTGTGTGACTTACCTATCCCAATACTTTCTTTAAAAATTTTTAAAATTTTATTTCTCTCCAATTACATTCAAAATTAATTTTAAACTTTGAAATTTTGAGTTCTAAATTCTCTTTCTCCCTTCCTTCTCTCCCTCTTCTATGAAGAGGCAAACAATTTGAACTAAGTTAAACATGCTCAGTCATGCAAAACATATTTTCATATTAGCCATGTTGTGAAAGAAAACACAGACAAAAAAATCCAATAATTTTTTTTAAATAAAGATATTCTTTGACTTACATTCAGACTCCATCAGTTTTTTAATCTGGAGGCAGAGAGGATTTTTCAACATAACTTTTTCAGAATTGTCTTGGATCATTGTATTGCTAAGAATAGCTAACTCATTCACCCTCAATTTACAATAATGTTTTTATTATGTACATTGTTCTCCTGTTTTTGCTCACTTCACTTTATATCAGCTCATGTAAGTCTTTCCAGGATTTTCTGAAATCATCCTGCTTATCATTTCTTATAGTACAATAGTATTCCATCACAATCATATACCACAGGCCTCATCTCCAAAATATACAGAGAATTGACTCTATAAGAAATCAAGCCATTCTCCAATTGATAAATGGTCAAAGGATATGAACAGATAATTTTCAGATGATGAAATTGAAACTATTTCCACTCATATGAAAGAGTGTTCCAAATCAATATTGATCAAAGAAATGAAAATTAAGACAACTCTAAGATACCACTACACACTTGTCAGATTGGCTAAGATGACAGGAACAAATAATGATGAATGTTGGAGAGGCTGTGGGAAAACTGGGACAATGATGCATTGTTGGTGGAGTAGTGAACGATTCCAACCATTCTGGAGAGCAATCTGGAATTATGTCCAAAAAGTTATCAAATTGTGCATACCCTTTGATCCAGCAGTTCTACTATTGGGCTTATATCCCAAAGAAATACTAAAGAAGGGAAAGGGACCTGTATGTGCCAAAATGTTTGTGGCAATCCTTTTTGTAGTGGCTAGAAACTGGAAAATGAATGGATGTCCATCAATTGCAGAATGGTTGGATAAATTGTGGTATATGAATGTTATGGAATATCATTGTTCTGTAAGAAATGACCAGCGGGATGAATTCAGAGAGGCTTGGAGAGACTTACATGAACTGATGCTGAGTGAAATGAACAGAACCAGGAGATCATTATACACTTCAACAATACTGTATGAGGATGTATTCTGATGGAAGTGGATATCTTCAACATAGAGAAGATTTAACTCAGATCCAATTGATCAATGATGGACAGAATCAGCTATACCCAGAGAAGGACCACTAGGAAATGAGTGTAAACTGTTTGCATTTTTGTTTTTCTTCCCAGGTTATTTTTACCTTCTGAATAAAATTCTACCTTTGTAACATCAACAAAAAAATTCGGTTCTGCATACATATATTGTATCTAGGATATACTATAACATATTTAATATGTATGGGAATGCCAGCCATCTAGGAGAGGGGGTAGAGGGAAGGAGGGGAAAATTCAGGACAGAAAGGAGTGTAAGGGATAATGTTGAAAAAAATTACCTATGCATATGTACTGTCAAAAAAAAAGTTATAATTATAAGATTAATTTTAAAAATTAAAAAAAAAACAATCATATACCACAACTTGTTCAGCCATTCCCCAATTGATGGGCATCTCTTCAATTTCCAAAATTTTGCCATCACATGAATAGCTGCTATAAATATTTTTGTATAGATATGTCCTATTCCTTTTAAAAAATCCTTTTGGTGTATAGACCTAGTAGTGATATTGCTTCTTTCTGAATTACTCTCCAGAATGGTTGCAGCAACTCACAACTCCACAGTGTTTTAGTGTCCCAATTCTCCCAGATCCTGAACAAAGTTTATTATTTTCTTGTTATATTAGCTAATCTGATAGGTGTGAAGCAGTAATTCAGACTTGCTTTAATTTGTATTTCTTTAACCAATGGTGATGAACATTTTTCATTCAACTATCGTTTTAGTTTCATCTAAAAACTGTTCATATCCTTTGATTATTGACTGGGGAATGATTTATGTTCTTATAAACTTGACTCAGTTCTCTATATATTTGAAAAATTAGGCCTTGCTATAAATTTTTTTATAGCAGGAAAACTTGCTATAAATTTTTTTCAGTTATTGCTATATACCTCCCTCCATCCTATTCCCTTCCTGCCTTTTATGCTTCTCTCTTTTCTCCTTTTAGCCTGTTCTTACTCAAAATTGTTTTGCTTCTGATCACTACCTCTACCAATTCGTCCTTGCATCAGCCCTCATTTTCCTCCCCATCTACTTCCCTGTAGGGTTAGTAAGATTTTTTTATGTCCAATAACTGTGTATGTTATTGCCTCTTTGAGACAATTCTAGTGAGAGTAATGCTCAAGCATTTCTCTATACTTAATCCCCCAATTTCCCCATCCATTGTAAAAGCTCTTTTGGATCTTATGTAATTTGTAACATTTGCACATTTGCCTACCTTTTCCTTCCCTCTTATCACTATGCATCCCATTTTCTTACTTTTTTTTTTTTGAATATCATCCTATCATAGTCAACTCATACCTATGCCCTCTGTGTATACTCCTGTACTAATAATATAGTTCTCAGGAGCTTCAAGTATCATTTTCCCTTGTAGGAAGGTGAATGACTTAACCTTATTAAATCATTTTTATTTCTTTTTCCTGTTTACCTTTTTGGTTTTTTTGGATCTTGTATTTGAAAGCCAGATTTTTTATTCAGCTCTGGTCATTTCATCAGGAAATCTTAAAAAGGCTTCAATTTCATTAACATGTCCACTTTTTCCCTTGAAAGATAGTTTTGATGGGCAAGTGATTCTAACAAAATCCTCTTTTGCTCTCCAAAATATATTCTAAACCCTTCAAGTTTTTAAGGTAAATCTTGTTTTATAGCGATTAGGGTTCCATGATATGTGAATTCTTTCTGCTTGCAATATTTTCTCTTTAATAAGGGAGCCCTGACATTTGGCTATAATCTTCCTGGGAGTGTTTTTGATTTCTCTTTCAACAGGTGATAAGTGGATTCTTTCAATTTCTAGTCTATCCTCTGGTTCTAGAATATCAGGGCAGTTTTCCTTGGTTACTTGAAATATATGTAGACTTTTTTTTTGATCATAGCTTTCATGTAGTTAAATTTTAAAATCATTTTTCCTTGACTTATGTTTTAGGTCTTTTATTTTCCCAAGGAGATATTCTGCATTTTTTCCCATTTTCCCAATCTTTTGATTTTGTTTAATTGTTTCTTGATGTCTCATGGATTCATTAGCTTCCACTTGCCCAAATCATTTTTTAATTGTTTAAAGAATTTTCTTCAGTGGATTTGAATTCATGTCCTACTGACTCCAGGGTGGGTGCTCTACTCATTGCACCATCTACCTGTCCCCTTATTTTTTAAAAAAATTCCCTTTTGAGCTCTTTCAGGAAGGAATTATTGCGGGGACTAAAGTTAATTTACTTTTTTTTCCCCCAAGACTTTGGATGTAGGTATTTTTTTTTTTTTTGTTCTTCTGAGTGGGGCAATACATTCTTCAACCATAATTGTGAATTGTTAGTAATAATAAGCAGGGAATACCATTTGATTTATATATTAGAAAAAGGATATGTAATAAACTTTTATAAACTCCTTGGGAACTATGTTTTTAAGTTAAATTTTTTAAAGTAAAAAACCCACAACTATAAAATGTTTTATGAAAAAAAATTTTTTCTTTGGGTGGAAAAGTAAATGATCATGTGAAAATGCAGGTGCATCAGCCAATGCCAGAATATCTTAAGAAATGTTCTGATTCCTTGAGAATGAGTTTAAGACTACAGTTCTGGGGATTGTAAAGTAATGCAGAGGATCCATGTGGCCCCAAAGCAGAATGATACTCTATAACCAATCAATGGCAGTTTTCTTTCTGGAGCAAAATGGTACAGCACCAAATCCTGGTTTGTAGAGAATTATGGAGGTCCAAGTAGGCTTGAGGAAAATGTTAGATTAGCTAGCAGACTTAGGCAGTATCTAGTTAAAATTGGATAAGAGAATTATATACAAACTCGATTACCTTAAACACACACTTTTCCATTATGACTAAATCTTAGAAACCCAGTCTCCTCTGCTGCAATGTTTGGCAGCAAAGGGAAGAAAAGATCAAGGAAGTCCATATAAGAAAACTGTCATCAAGATAGGATGGCAGCAACAAAGCAAAATAGCAGTGTTGCCTTTTCTTTTCTTAAAAACTCAATTCAGGTATACTCCTGCTGTAAACTCCTGGATCCCTCCAGTTGCTTATAGCAGCTTCTGCCTCCCCACAAGCCTTGCACAGAGTTTGAATTGGGTATAATGGTACACATTGGAGGAGCATCTCCTTTGTCTCTTTCTCTTCCTTAGGGAAAGGACCAATAGAAATGGGATTTTCCTCTGAAGAGATAGAGAAGAACCTATGGAAATGTTCCAGTTTTCTTTGTCCTTTTGCATATGGTTAAGTGATTAATAAATATTTGTTGAACTGATAGATGTGTCAAATATCTGAACTTCGGTAGCAAAAACTCAAAAAAATTTTTCCAATACACTTGTGAAGAAGGTGGCTGATTTTCTCTACCCTGTGGCTTGCAAAAGAAATAAAAATATTTTGAAAAGAATGTTATCCAATTTTACACTTATCAACACAAGGAGATAACAAAATGTCCTGCTTGCCTCCTGTTATGTAGCTAGCTTCCATTAAAGTGTGCTTTAATTTCTAAGTTTTCCATTAATTTGAGCAGCTCCTTGACTTGTTCTTTATAATATGCCTTGATTACAGTCAGAGCTATGCCAGATAAGTGGAAATGCCATCCTATTTTAGAAGACAAAAGTTTCTTCTTCATTTAGACTTAAAAATACACATGTAATGTATTGGTCAACCTGCCATGGGGGGGGGGAAGGAGGGGGAAAATTAGAACAAAAGGTTTGGCAATTGTCAATGTTGTAAAATTACCCATGCATATATCTGGTAAATAAAAACTATTAAAATATTTAAAAAATACATATGTAATGTAACATGTATTGGTCAACCTGCCATCTGGGGGAGCGGGAGGGAGGAAGGAGGGGAAAAGTTGGAACAAAAGGTTTGGCAATTGTCAATGCTGTAAAATTACCCATGCATATATCTGGTAAATAAAAACTATAATAATAAAAATAATAAAAAATATGTTCCAGAAGGGAAATGAAAAAAAATACATATGTAGCTTTTGTTTGGTGCAGGATTACTTGACTTTTTTGAGTCATGGACCCCCATGATTTAGAGAAAATTGTGGATCCTTTCTCAAATAATGTTTTTAAATGCATAAAACCAAACACATAGATTACAAAGGAAACCAATTATATAGAAATAAAGATGTAATTTCCTTCCCATTCACTATGGACCCTACGTTAAAAACCCCTGGTCTTAATGTATTTTGTTTAATCATTATCTAATGACAAACAAAAAAAATTTGCTTCTTCTTAGGCTTTTTTTTTTTAACTTTTGAACTTTTTTTTGAAAAGGGAATATTGAAACATAATTAAAGCGTTAGGAATGAAATCATTCAGCGGCTTGTATTGTGGAATCTTTTGCACTGTCATCAACAGTACAATTTAACATAATAAATATAAATTTCATATTCAAGCCTCTGGCAAAAAAAAAATCATTTAGCAATTTGTTAAAGTACGGAAAAAAAAAACTAGAAAATGAACATTTAAAAGATCGTGTCACTAAATCAAACACCAAAAAAAATCACTACTAATCTAGGATTCCATTATGCTGTAATTGAGATGTTTGCGCAGAACTTGTCATTCATTATAGCAATGGAAAGAGATCAGGACTCAGAACTTCATCATCCAGGGACGCAAAGCCTTCTGGTGGGGCAGGTGGCGGCCGCTCAGTCGAGCATGTCCCAGAGGCAGCAGCAGCAGAGGGCCGCCCAGCAGGCGGCGAGGCAGGCGGTCAGCCCCGTGTCATTCTTCTTTTTCTCTTCCACGATGTACACGGTGTGTTTGGGAGCGCTGGGGGGGGGCGCGCCCTGCCAGCCATATTGTGGGTAGCCCTGGTACGGGTACCCTCCGGGCGGCGGCGGCGGATATGTCCCTGGGGCCGCAGCAGGATACGCCCCGGCGGGAGGATACGGCTGAGAAACGCCCGGTTGCTGCGGATACTGCGGGTTGGGGACAGGCGGGTCTGAGTCCGAGTAGGGCGGAGGATTCATGGGGGAGTAAAAAGCTTGCCTCCGGCGGAGCCGCGGCTGTTGGTGACTCCCTCCCTCGGACGCCGGACGGTGAATCTGCGGAAGCCACGCGAGCGCGCGCCGCACCTGCCGCTTCGAATGCGGCGCGCATCCGGCGCTGACGTCAGCGGCCCTTGGGCTGGAGCCGCGGTTTTCCCGCGTGTGACCGAGTTATATACGAAGACATTTCACAGTCAGGTGGCGCAGCGGACATAGTTATTAAACTTATTAAGCACCGAGCTGGGCACGGTGCTATACGCTAGGGATACAAAAACAAAGGCAAAAGACGGCTCTTGTCCTTACGAAGCTCACAGTCTAAAGGGGAGAGACAGCGGCAAACAAGTGTGCACAAACAAGCTATAAGCACCGTAACAGGTAGTACAAGTGGTATTTTTCCCCGTTGTACAAATGAGGGCGCAGGTTCGTCATGGTTACATCACGGGCCTAAAGCTCAAGGAGGAAGCGCTCCCACGTGGATCTGCTTATTCCAAACCCATGGCTTTTTCTTAATCCAATACTTTTCTTAAAAAAAATTGCCAATTTTAAACTTTCATTTTAAAAATGATTTTGAATTCCAAATTCTCTCCTTCAACCCCCATCCCTCTTTGAGACAGTAATTTGATATAGGTTATACAGGTGAAATCACACATTTCCATGTCATGTTGTGAAAGAAAACAGAAAAAAAAGGACAAAACAATAAAGTGAAAACATGATGCTTTGGTTCGTATTCAGACGTCATCAGTTCTTTCTGGGGGAGGGGTACGGCAGTTTTAATCACGAATCCTATTTTTTTTTTTATAACATCTTAAAGGGGGTGGTTTTGAGTGAACTAATTCAAATATGAAGGGAATAACATTTTCTTCCTCCTTTCCCTATACTGCCTTCTAAATCAGTCCAATTCTTGGGTGCTTGGATTGAGAAGCCCTGCAGGGGTTCCCAAACTTCGGCCTTCGGGCACATGCAGCGGGCTGAGGACGTTTATGCGGCCGGGGTTATGGCAAATGGGCTGAGGGGCGGAGACAGTGTGAGTTTTGTTTTTACTAAAGTCCCGCCCTCCCACAGTCTGAGGGACAGTGAACTGGCCTCCTATTAAAAAAGTTTGAGGACCACTGCCGGCCTAGTGAAGTAAATCTTCGTGCACTAGATGTCACTGTAAGCTTTCATTTAAGCAAGGAAACACCACTTCTGGAGCAGCATTTAAGTAACTCTTGGCGATGGCTACGTGTGGAGAGATGGTGTTCCTTTCGTGCTTTAAAGCTACAAACTGTTTTGTTCAACTTACATTCAAACTGTGGGATTCTAATTTGGAATGAATGAAAGGCTGCTATTTTTGAAAGGCCCATTTAGTAGTGGTTGTTTTGTAGTCCGAATTTCCTGCCACATTTATTAGTTATGTTACCAGTGGTCCTCAAACTTTTAAAATAGGGGGCCAGTTCACTGTCCCTGACTGAGGGAGGCCGGACTGTAGTAAAAACAAAAGCTCACACTCTGTCTCCGCCCCTCAGCCCACTTGTCATAACCCTGGAATAAACGTCAGGGCCGCAGTTTGAGAGCCCCTGGGTCCTCTACACCCACACTCTACAAAGAGTAACTTCTGTTTGTTAGATAATAAATAGCATGCTTTTAAATGTATTATTTAAATAAAACAGTGGAACTTGGAAAAATCATACTTAAATATTTGGTACTGATTTTGATCCATTCTGTTGTTTTTTTTTTTTTTTTTTTTTTAATAATCTCTATGAAAGAACAGCATTAACATACTTCTCCCCCTCCCCCCCAGCAATGAACCACAGCTGCTTGAATTTATGCTCTTTAATAACCACTTATACAGGCTTCTACAAATATTAAGTTGCCAGGGAAACAATTGTTTTCCTCATTAGATCATGGACCAGGGACTAAGTTTGTAGGGTTTTTTTTTTGTTTGTTTTGTTTTGTTTTGTTTTGTTTTGTTTTGTTGTCTTCATTTGTATCCCCAGAACTTAGCACAGTACTTGGCACAGAGCAGGAGTTTATATTCTAGTTGATTGATTGATGAATGAATTAAAACCATACTGAGATTTCATTTTCTAAACTGTTTTTAAGTATATATATATATATATATATATATATATATATATATATATATATATATGGCTTTAAAATTTTTTAACCATACGCATTCCTAAAGCAATTAACTTTTCTTTCCATTTTAATGGAAAATTTTAAAATCATTTCTACGATTAGTTTTAAAGAAAATTTAGATCCTCAATCAATCATTTTTTAACCATACGCATTCCTAAAGCAATTTACTTTTCTTTCCATTTTTATGGAAAATTTTAAAATCATTTCTACGACTAGTTTTAAAGAAAATTTAGATCCTCAGTCAATCATTTTTTAACCATGGCATTCCTAAAGCAATTTACTTTTCTTTTCATTTTTATGAAAAATTTTTAAATCATTTCTATGATTAGATTTAAAGAAAATTTAGATCCTCACTAAATCATCAATCAATTATTTGTATTAATCAGTGGATTACTGATCTAGCTAGTGTTTATTGTATTAATTGGTGAGAGATGTGACTCTATTTCTCTTATATAAGAAAATTGTCTACTCTATATAAAGGACTTTTTAAATTTTGAGGATTTGGGGATGACAGTCACATTTTCTCATCAAGAAGTCATCTATTAATGTCACTTTCTGCATGAGATTTTTGGATGAGTAAATATGTGCTGAAACAAGAGTTCCATTGTTTTCTATTCTAAGGGCAAAATCCCAAATTCCCCACCAAGTTCAGTCCTGAGGACATTTGTTTTAACTCCCAAACTATTATGGGAAGGGATTAACTTAATTCCAACCTATTCCCTACTGATCCTTTACAGAATTCTATTCCATACTTCAAGCAGGAGCTCCTTCCACAGAAAACTCTTCTCTACTTAGCTCAGAGAATGCTGGGAAAGATCAAACCCCCACTGAGTTCATAGTCCCTCAAGAAAATAGGTCATCCTTGTCCTTTTATTTAAGAAGGATACCAATGACAATGTTTTTTGCTTAACTGGATTCCAATTTATCAGGAGTTCCAGGTGTACATTATTTATATTGGGGGGAAAAATACTGAATCGCCAAAGAATTTTCTTGTGGCAATCCTATAATGTTATGCTGAAGGAATATATAATTTGGCAAATAATTGGTGTTAATATGCATGCAAATTTTGAATGCTTTTTTTTTTTTGCCACATAGCATTCTTTCCTATTTGTACTTCTCTTCAATTTTATAACTAGACTAAACTTTCATAGTTGATTTATTTATACTGATTAAACCAGAGACATCAATATTTTACTATTTCTCCTAAAATGGGTAATCCATCCAGTCAATTATACAGGGCATGGGTCAAGATAGCCTATTCTATTTTCTTTAACATCTTTTTAATCTTCATCCAGCTAATTAACCTCTGAGCTGAGACAGGTAGTTTTTTCCTATTGTCATTGGAATCCAGAAAGTGAAAAACAAATGATAAGATGGGGATAAAAGGCATCTATCAACTTGAATTTTTCCTCATTCCCCAAATTCTTATTCTAGACATTGTCTTCCATATCCTTCAGCACAAAAAAGAACATTAGATCTGAGATAGTTCCAAAGAAAATGCCTCCAGGTCTTTGCCAAAATGAAGAACATTCATATTTTCTAAGATTTGCTTCAAAATTAAGAACAAATTCCTTTCAAATTTTTGTTAGGTTTAGTAAATGAGACAAGATGTCAAGACAAAAGTAGTTGCATATCTTACATTTTTATCTTCCTTTTAAAGATTGGTTTATATAGCCATTTATCCAAAATGATATTTACAAGTAAATCCTGGCCAAATCCTCCCAGCTGGAAAGAATCTCTCCCTTCTTTTGAGGTAGCACTAGGAGTCTGTACTTAACTGTTTATACTTTCACATCCCACCTTGTATAATTGTAACAGGTCAACTCCTTCACAAAGCTACAAACTCTGTAAAGGTAAAGACCATGCCATTCTGTGTGTATCCCATATCACCTAGCACATGCCTTTCATGAAATAAGCCCCCAATAGACATTTAATGGATGAATGAATTAATGAATGAATGAATGTTATGGGACAGCAGTTCTCATACTATATTTTTTTTGTCTCATGACCCCTTTATATTCTTGAAAAGTATTGAGAAGTCCAAAAATGCTTTTTTTATATATAGGTTATACTTATTGATATTTACCTTATCAGAAATTAAAACTGATGAATTTAAAAATATTTATTTACTAATTCATTAAAAGTAACAATAGTAAATCCATTACATATTAACACAACATTTTTACCAAAAAAATAGCTCTATTTCTAAAACCAAAAATATTAGCAAAAAGGATGACAGAGTGTTTTTGCAGTTCTATCTAATGTCTGGGTTAATTGAAGAGAGCTGGATTCTTCTTTTTGCTCTCAATCTGTTGTGATGTTTTGGTGGAAGATTATGAAAAAAATCTACTTCGTACCAATATGTATTTGGAAAATGGAAGAGTCTTTTAAAAGGCAAATAACATCTTTATGTTCTTTCAAAAATAATTTTGACCTTACAGACCTTCGAAAAGGTCTTTAAAAACCTAAAAATAGGATAAAGAGATAGAACCTTTGGCATTTCCTGTTGATTTGGGAGAGCAAACGCAGAAACATGATTAAACTAAAACACATGAGAGAAAAAAAAATTTTTTTCTAAGACAAATTTTAGAAATAAGTTTTGAAATTTCATCTTAATCCTTTCTCTGAAAAAAATTCCTCAAAATTTAACAGAGAGAACGATTAGATAACCAGTAACCATTACCCATTATCTGTGAATACTGAGAATTTTCATTAAACTATGCTCTTGGTATGCTCTTGTCCTTTTCTAGATGTGTGCTGACACAGACAGGAGGTTAAATAAACTCTTCAAGATCACGTACCCTGCCAAGGAAGAACACGAGCAACACAGGGGTCTATCAGTCTTCATTTAGCTCATGCTATCCAGCAAAACTGTAAAGTTTAGACCAATGAACTGAGCTTTGGAAATAACACTCCATGACCCCTCCTAGCACAGTATATGGGTAAAAGATAGAATACCATATGTTAAGTAGATCAGATGTTAATAGTCCAAAGAAATACTATGCTAGTAGGTGGAAAGCTGAATGCATGTTTGTAGTGTTAGCAAAAATAAAACCATTATTTCATTCAGAGATCTCCCGTCTCAACTTCCATTATTCTGTGAACCTTTTGGCTTACTCTGCTCAAGAAAAGATTTGTGGAGAAGATTAAAGGTTTATTAGAACCGTAAAAAAAAAAATTCTATTTAAGTTAAGGTTCAAATCACAAATCTTTGTTTTCTCTCTCTAGTGTTGTGGTTCTAAAATGTGTTATGTGGATTGTTTGTTTTAATCACAATTGAAAGAATATTTGAGGACTACTAAGAAGCATAAGGTTCAGAAGAGGAAGTATTTTGTACTGACTGGGAAAAGAACCACAAATTAGAATTTCATCTGTTGGATTGTAACGATAGCATCTAGTTTAAAAACAGCTAACTCTGATGTGTGATGTCTCTAATGACAATAATTCATGAATACCTTACTACAAGTTCCCTCCACAAGAAAAAGAATACCCAGAAACATAGGCCGGGAAAGGAATTTTTGGGAAATTTGGAACTCGCAGAGGCTTTAACATGATAAAACATTATTAAAAATTAAGTGAAGGAGAATTTTAAAGTTTCCCTTTTCTCCTCTGGCCAAGCAGAGCAGTGCTGCTAAGGGAAGTAACACCTATTTAAAGGATCCTAAGAAAGTAAAATTTTGTGTTGCTTCACACCATTAGCTTAACATTACAGCATGAGGCTGGTCAGATGACACCTTTTGTAATTATACTGGCAGATGCTGGCCTATATAGATTCCCAAGTCCTGGGATTAAAATGCTGCTTCCTCTTTGAAATGGAGTCTGGTGAATCATGCCCCTCCCCCATACTCTTCACTTTATCATTTCTTCTTTAAAAAGAAAAAAAAAAAAAGTCAGATTCTGCCAAAATTCACGAAACTTGTCTTTTAACTATTCTTTGTTGTTTCATTTTTTTTATCTCAAATATTCACTCTTTTAAGTAAGCACCTTTTTCCAACACCATTTTCTTTTCTTTTCTTTTCTTTTTCCAATTTTTTTTCCCTTTTCAAAACTATACATCTTCTAGATTGGAGGATATAATATGCAAGATGCATTAGAAAGACTACAGACAGAAACGTATAAATCCTATGTATGGTTTATTTATATTGATAGTCAAGATAATCATACACATACATGTGTTGATATAATATATTAAACTAGTAAAATTCATACAAACATGGATTTTAATTGTTTAATCTCATCAGTCATCAACTAAGTATTCTGACAGTAGCTAGTTCTTTTTTCTTTGCTATTTTCTTTGGATGCTTTTTGTGTTTTGGCTTAACACTTCTTTAAAATTAGAATTATTCTAAAGTTGGGATTCTTCTTCACGTTTTTTTAATATTCCTTTAGCAGAATGATGAAGTCAATGAATCCCTTATTAAAAGAATGTTTTTAAGTGCATAAAATAAAATATATAGCATTACAAAGGAAAACAATTGTTTTGAAGTACAGTTATCAAAATCTATATATTTAAAATTCAAGTTTACAGATCCCACATAAGGAACCTCTGCCTCAAATTGAAGGTCTTTTGGGTATAGAAGAAAGCAAGAGAAAAAAATGACAGAACCCTTTGAGCTGTATAAGGAAAGATAATACAGATAGTAAGTAGATGGTGCATTCATAAAGATTTCTATAACTTTCAGTTAATTCAGGTTTTCTTAAATGAGAATTCTTCCCCTAATATTTTGTTTTATTTTTTAAAAAAGTCACAAAAGTGATCCCAAACCCATCATATCTAGAATTTTTTCTTTGTTACCCTTGTTCAGTCATGTTTGACTTCATAACTCCATTGAGGGATTTCTTAGCAAAGATACTGGAGTATGTACTCTATATTTTAAAACTGGTCCTTGTTTTTTTTTTTTTTTAATGTCAATTTTGCTGTGCCTTCTCTAAGAGTTCTTCTTTGGATTGGTATTTAATAAAGCAGTGGATCAATAAGTAAATGCTGGTTGGCTAAAAATTAAATATGGAGGTTCATTTTTTAAAGCTCATGATTTGTTACTCTAATGTTTTACTCAAAAATCATCAAAAGCCACATGTAAGTAATTTTGACCAAATGGAAAACCAGCAGGAGTTGGGAACATGCAGAGAAGATACACAGTAGTCTCACTATGTTAACACTTTAAAAAAGAAAGAAAGAAAATAAAACTTAAATATCTAAGACTACCTGAAAGGAACTTTGGCATCTAAAGCTGTTCAGTTTTTTAAATAAATAAAAGTAATATAAAGACAATTTTGTTTGTGGAAATGAAATAATATTTGACACATGTAGTGATTTTAAGATCTGCAAAGCATTTTACATACAATATTCTGTGGTTCTCATTTAAGGTAGGATTTGAATATAGATTTTCCTTGATGGCAGATCCAAAATACACTATACTTTACTATTACCTCAGAAAAGGTAAACTGATGTAGGTTTATAAACAAATCATACTTTGAATCTGACCAAAATCAGACAACCCTTTCTGCTTCATATCACTGAGGAATAATAAGGGGTTTTGCAAACCATCCACACTAAAAAGGAAGATTTGCTTGATTGTTTTCAATATTCCCAAGCTAGAAAGCCCTAGTCACTGCACTTGGTCATTTGGAGGTTTAGTCGTTGAGGTCATGACCCCTACTCTGCTGGGAACTCAGAGGTTCCTTTAATAAAATTCAACTCAATTCTTGCTATAATAGGATCTGGATTCCTACCTAGGTGGAATAGTGGATAGAGCACTGGACTTGGGATTTTCCTGACCCCTTGCCTCAGACACTCACCTACATGGCCTTCTCTCAGCTCCAATTTCTTCATCTGTAAAATGGGGATAATAATAGCACCTACTTTCCAGCATTGTTCTGAGACCAAATGCATAGTAGAAAATGATGTAGTAATGATATAGTATGTAAACTACTTTTAGTATTAGTAGTATTAATGACATAGTTCTACAAACATTGCAGCTCTATTTAAATATTGGCTGGTGATATTTCTTTTTTTAATTCAAACATTTTCTCTTTTTTAAAACATATGCATGGACAATTCTTCAACATTAGCTCTTACAAAACCCTGTGTTCCAATTTCCCCTCCCTTCCCCCACACCTTCCCCTAGATGGCAAGTAGTCCAAAATATGTTAAATGTGGTGGAAATATAAATACTATATATATATATGTGTGTGTGTGTGTATATACACATATTTATACAATTATTGTGCCACACAAGAAAAAAAGGAGAAACAAAATAAAATGCAAGCAAACCACAAAAAGAGTGAAAATGATGTGTGGTGAACCACACTCAGTTCCCACAGTCCTCTGTCTGGATGGCTCTCTTCATCATTGAACAATTGGATCTGGTTTGAATCATCTTCTTGTTGGAAAGAGCCACGTCTATCATATAATCTTGTTGCCGTGTATAATAATCTCCTGGTTCTGCTTATTTCACTCAGAATCAATTCATGTAAGTCTCTCCAAGCCTCTCTGAAATCATCCTGTTGGTCATTTCTTATAGAATAATAATATTCCATAACATTCATATACCACAATTTATTCAGCCATTCACCAATTGATGGGCCTCCATTCAGTTTCCACAAAAAGATTAATCCTATTCTCCAAAATGGGTTGTTTTTTTTTCCATTTTCTCTTCTGTCCCTATTTACCCCTTTCTGTAAATGTAATGTAAATCTGATGGACAGGTGATATTATTTATATATTCTAGCATAAAACTTTTTTTTTTCAGCTTTTGATGTTGACTCTCATTTAACTTGTTTTATCATAAACTCTGGGACTTTTTCTACAATGATTGTAGAGAAACAATTGTCTTGTATTTCTTCCTGAAAACATGGTTCCTGATATATGTCCTTGTGGTACCTATTCAGCTTATTTCTGAAAACCTTATTCACAAATCAAGATTTTTTTCTTTTGACCTCAAAGAGGTCATGTCTTTTTTCCCCCCTTTTTTTATTATAGCTTTTTATTTACAAGATATATGCATGGGTAATTTTTCAGCATTAACAATTGCAAAACCTTCTGTTTCAACTTTTCCCCTCTTTCCCCCACCCCTTCCCCCAGATGGCAGGTTGACCAATATATGTTAAACATGTTAAAGTATAAGTTAAATACAACATATGTATACATGTCCAAACAGTTGTTTTGCTGTACAAAAAGAATTGGACTTTGAAATAGTGTACAATTAGCCTGTGAAGGAAATCCAAAATGCAGGCGGACAAAAACAGAGGGATTGGGAATTCTATGTAGTGGTTCATAGTCATCTTCCAGAGTTCTTTCGCTGGGTGTAGTTGGTTCAGTTCATTACTGCTCTATTAGAACTGATTTGGTTCATCTCATTGTTGAAGAGGGCCACGTCCATCAGAATTGATCATCATACAGTATTGTTGTTGAAGTGCATAATGGATCTCCTGGTCCTGCTCATTTCACTCAGCATCAGTTCATGTAAGTCTCTCCAGGCCTTTTAGAAATCATCCTGTTGGTCATTTCTTACAGCACAATAATATTCCATAATATTTATATACCACAATTTATTCAGCCATTCACCAATTGATGGGCCTCCATTCAGTTTCCACAAAAAGACTAATCCTATTCTCCAAAATGGGGATTTTTTTCATTTTCTCTTCTGTCCCTATTTACCCCTTTCTGTAAATGTAAAAATGGCCCTACCTCCCAGGGTTGTTGTGAGGATTAAATGAAATAATATTTGTAAAGGGCTTAGCATAGTGCCTGCCACCTAATAGGTGTTACATAAATATTAGTGATTATTATTTGATAGTTATTTGATAGCAAATAACTTAATCATGAAAATATTAAAAATAATAATCACTGGAGAAGGTGGGGCTAAGATTGCAGAGTAAACCCCGGGACCTTTTTGAGCTCTCAAACTCCTTCAAATACCTTTAAATAATGATTCTAAAAATTCTAGAGTATCAGAACCTACAAAAAGAGTAAAAAAAAATTCCAGCCCAGGACAATTTAGAAGGTGGACAGGAGAGATCTGTTGCACCAGGGTGAGAATGGAGGCAAGTCCCACACATCCCTCGACCCAGCAAACCAGGTGTAGGGTTTGGAAGCCATTGAATCCAGCAGCAGCATCAGTAGTAGCCGTTTCTGGAGCTTTTAGCCCATAGAGGTAAGCAGATTGAACTGGTCAGAAGGTACAAGAAAACCCTGCTAGCACTGAAGCAAGACTCTGTTGCTTTGCCCATACTCACATGTGGGTTGTCCTGGATAGCAGTCCCAGGGCAAAGAGAAGCACTGGCACACCAAAGCTTGCAGCCACAGCAAAGAGGGACCCTCCTCCCAGTTCCAGGGCAAAAAAGAGTGCTTGTGGTCACTCACAGACCAGAGTACAGGTCAGAGGAATAGTAAATACACCTCTCTTTAGATCTTATCATATTGGAAGAACTGAAAACTTACGGTCTCTAGAAGTATTTCTGAAAACAGCTGCACAAAACCCCTAAATCTTGGGACAATGCACCCTTTACCCTAGAAAGAGCCCTACTTTACAAAGAGTTTTTTACAAAGTTCTTTACAAATAAGTCAATAGTCTGGGAAAATGAGAAAACAACAGAAAAAGATTCTATTCAACATTATAATGACAAGGAAGATCAAAACACTCAGAAGAAAACAAAATCAAAGCTCCTAATACAAAGCATCCAAAAAAATTGAACTATTCTTAGGTATTAGAATAACTCAAAAAGGATTTTGAAAATCAAGAGGTAGAGGAAAAACTGGGAAGATACATGGGAGTGATGCAAGAAAATAATGAATAACAAGTCAATTGCTTGGTAAAAGAGACACAAAAAATTAGTAATCATGACATGTTTGGGAAATACCACACACATCCCTGTCACTCTTGTGTCCCATGAATCAATAAGCCACTGAGTTTTAAACTATAATAATTATGTATCTGCTTAATATGTGGTATAATTTTTCAGTTTATGATGACTATGCTGTGTATGATGGCCATTTCTATTGTTAGGAAAGTGGAAGCAATTCTTATTTGTTTTATGAACTTACAAATGATCCCATCCAAAACTGAACTTTAGATCATTCATCTTTATCATTTGCACAGGTTGCCCTTAACGTCACAAAATCATAGAATTTCAGAGATGAAAAAGGCTTTAGAAACAATATTTGTTGTCTCTCTATACCATTCTTCAAGCTATCACTCATGCCTGGAATATACTTTCTCCTCACTACTGCCTCTTAGACTATGTACCTGAATTCTTTCAAGATCCAGCTAAAGTGCTCCCTGTCTTGATCTCTCTAGTTCTTAGTTTCTTCTTCTGTAATCCAGTCAGTCATCAATAATAAACCAGTCATTAAGTACCTATTATAAACTGGGCACTGTACCAAGTCCTAGAAACACAAAGAAAGGCAAAAGATAGCTTCTGTTCTCAAGAAGCTCACAATCTAATTGGGGAGGCAATATGCTAACAACTACTTACAAACAAGATACATATAAGATAAATTGGAAATAATCGAGAGGAAAAACATTTGAATAAAGAGAGAGGAAAAGGTTTCTTATAGAGAAAGAAATTTTAGCTGGGACTTGAAGGAAGCGAGAGAAGCCCAGAGGCAGAGAAAAGGAAGAACATTCCAAGCATGGGAAAAAAGCCAAAGAAAATACCTGGAGTAAGGATGTGTAGTGTCTTGTATGGGAACACAAAGCAATGTTGCTGGAAGACAGAGTACATGGAGGGTAGAGAAGGAGGAAGATATAAAAAGTAAGGAGACTGGAAGGATAGAGAAGGACAAGTTATGAAGGGCTTTGGGTATCAGAGATTTTATATTTGATCCTGGAGGTAATAGAAAGCCACTGAGCTAGAGTGGATTAAGTTTTATGTCGTGCAAACCTGCTAGCAGGCTATTGGGAGAGTCCAATTTTGAGGTGATGAAGGCCTATAGTAGAGTAGTGGCAGTGTCAAAAAAGAGGTATATTCAAGAGATATTACAGAAGCAAAAATTGCTAGGCTTTTGTCTACTTACATATTTATTAGGATTATTACATTTCCTTTTTTGTCCCCCCAGTATATTTGATTTTCTATCCTCTTTTTTTTTTCCTTTTTATGCTGATGTTTTATTGGAAGTGTGTTCTTATTTTTAAAATTAATTTTATAATTATAAAATTTTTTGACAGTACATATGCATGAGTAAAATTTTTTTATATTATCGCTTGTATTCATTTTTTTTTATTCATTTTTCCAAATTATCCCCTCCCTCCCTCCACTCCCTCCCCCCGATGGCAGGTAATCCCATACATTTTACATGTGTTACAATATAACCTAGATACAATATATGTGTGTAAATCCAATTTTCTTGTTGCACATTAATTATTAGCTTCCGAAGGTATAAGTAACCTGGGTAGATAGACAGTAGTGCTAACAATTTACATTCGCTTCCCAGTGTTCCTTCTCTGGGTATAGTTATTTCTGTCCATCATTGATCAACTGGAATTTCTATCCTCTTTTTAAAAATTAGGTTGACTAAATGTTTATCAGTTATATTTATTACTATTCTCTCAGGGTGAAACTGTTTAGGTTTTTTTCCCTTTGTATTCTCAGCACCTAACACAGGAGTCATTTAATAAAAACATTTTGAGTTAAATTGAATCTAGTTCAACAAATATCTAAATGGGAATTCTCTTTGCAATATTCCTAATACATCATTTATTCACTCTGAGAAGATCTCTACTAAGGGAAACCTATAACCTCCAAAGCAGAGCATCTTATTTTTTGATAAAAATCTAATTATTGGGAAAATTTTCATTTCTTACAGCCTAAATTTGTTTCTTTGCAACTTCTTCCCATAACTACTAGTTAGTTGTGTCTTCTGAGGCCAAATAGATCAAGTTTAATCCTTAATCTGTATGAGCATAGATCACAATATTGGTTACCTTCCTTTACAAAGACTTCAGTTTGTTAATGTGGCACCTAGAACTAAACATAGTATGCTCCAGATGCAGTTTGATCAGGATAAAGACAGCACAGTAAGCACATTACTTCCCTAGTTCCAAACACTATGACTCTCTTTGTACAATTTTAGATTACATTCACTTTTTTGCCTATCTTGACATACCATTGGCCTATATTGATCTTGTAGCCCAGGTGCCTAAATCCTCTTCTCTTTTTCAAATAGTTACCAAGCCATATCTCCCAGTCTTGTCCTTGTGAAGTTTATTCTTTTGAGTTCAATGTAGGACTTTACATATATCTCTATTCAATTTTATCTTACCAGATTTAGTCCATTGTTCTTACCTCTCAAGATCTTTTTGAATCCTGACTTTGTCATCCAATAGTTAGTTATTCTCACTGTCAGTGATTTCACTCAAACTGTTGATAAAAAGTACTGAACAGAATAGAGTCAAAGGATGAATCCCTGGGATAATCAATTTAAAATCTCTGTCCAAGCTGATATTGACCCATTTATATAGTCTGACTATTCTTATAGTCTGACTATTCAATCAGTCCTGAATCTATCTGTCTAACCCATATCTCTTTATTTTGTCTATTTCTCTTTTTTTGAGATTAAATTATTTAAGATCCCCATTTTAATTTAAACACTGTATTTTTTTTCTAATAGTTCTTTTCATTTGGGGAAGTTCCAATAGACTTGTGAGAAAAAGTGCCATCCACATCCAGAGAGAGAACAATGGAGATTGAGTATGGATCAAAGCATACTATTTTCACCTTTTTTTTGGTTTGCTTTTTCTTTCTTAAGGTTTTTTCCTTTTGTTCTGATTTTTCTTTCACAACATGACTAATATGGAAATATGTTTAAAATGATTATATATGTATAACCTATATCAGATTGATTGTTGCTTTGGGAAGGGGGGAGATAAGGGAAGGAGGAAGAAAAAGATTGGAACTCAAAATTTTATAAAAATGAATGTTGAAAACTATTATTACATATGAGTGGGAAAATAAAATACTATTGAATTTTTAAAATATTGACATATTGGAGAAATTTAAATTATATGTTGGTCTGACTTTTTTAATGAAATAATCTCTGAAATGTTATTTCATACTTAGAAATGTAACTAGCTCTAATTTATTCTGCAGATTTATAGTGATTTCATCATTAATAAAAAAAGTTGGTATGTAATTAGCCTAAGGCAAAGGCACTGCAGAAATATCCTATTGCAATAATCCAATCCAAAGAATCTTGATGAATTCAAATAAATTAGTTCTTGATTTATTGTTGACTATTGGTGCTTCAAATGAGACTGTAACAATGTTAGTATCAGGACATTAACAACTGCAAAAACAGATGGACCAAGACTGGAAGCCAGGCTAGGTTAGTAGACAACCAAATCTGAGAGCCTATAGTTGTCAGCAGAAAGGGTTATCTTTAGTCCAGAGTGTAAGGTGTTAGGACAAATTATAGAACATAGAAATCTGTAGCCTCTTCAATGCATAAGATTAAGCCTTTCACACATTAGAAACTCTGTGAAATTTGCTGAATGTTACTGCTTAGAGAGCACTAGATTAGGGTGTTCAGAGGTTCAAGTTGAGAGGAGAATGCAGTTAAAATCATGAGGTTCAAGTCACAGAGGAAATGATATGCAGAAGTGGAGTTAATGTGTCATAAGAAGACAGTGTCAGGAGGAAGAATAGGTAAATGGACACACCATAATGGAACAGGATATGGCCATTAATCCCAGGAAAGGAACTCTCTGCCCACTGCCCTGGTTTTAAGTAACAAACTTGTTATGAACAGAAAAAAAAAAATTAAAGATTAGAAAGAACTTTGTATTTAAAGTCAGAGATCTTAGTCCAAATCCTGAACTTTGCTACAAATTTCCTGTGTGAATATGGGCAAATCATTTAATTTCTCTTAATCTGTTTTCTCATTGGTAAAACAAAACAAAATAAAATAAAGAATTGAATTAGATACTAAAATGCCACCCCCCAAGTCTTAATCCCATGATGCTGTAAGCATGAATTATGCTTATAAATGGTGAGGGGAAGTGATTGAGTAAATCACTGAAGTCCCTCAATTCTGTTTAAAGTAAGTGATAAAATACTTTATCTTGATACCTTAACTAGGGGAGAATATATCTCATTCAGTCAATCATTCATAGCTTAGTTTAAGTGCAGAAAAAAAACTTTTAGCCACCGAAGAAAGAGTGTTTCAGATTGATTGAGAATATTTGGTAATACCCGAAGGGGCTTTTATAAAATCTGAGGAGATAGTTCAGAGGAGAAAGCTGAGAAGGAAGAATATTCTACCTAACCTCTAAGAAGGAATTGATGGGGAATTATAAGGGAGAAGCCAAGCCCCAGACCTTGTTCTTTTTCCTGGAGGAGGACCTTGTGAACTTTAGAATTCTGGAAGATTTCCCAAAAGTGTCATAGCAGTGTTCTTGGAACTGCAGATAGCTGTGACTACTATCAGGTGCCAAGTCAAGTTAAGGTGACATGCATTTATTAAGTGCCTTTTGTGTATCAGGCACTGGGTAAGTTCTGGGATACTTAAAAAAAAAAAGAAAAGGCAAAAACAGTCCCTACCTTCAAGGATCTCACAGTCTCATGGGAAAGAACTTGCAAACAACTATGTAAAAAAAAAGATACATACAAGATAAATTGTAGATAATTTAAGAAAAAAGGCACTAGCATTAAGGGGGTTGGGAAAGGTCATTTTGCAAGAAGGAAAGAAAGCCAGGAAAGCCGAAAAAGCAGAGATAAGGTAGGGAGAGAATTCCAGGCATGGAGGAGAGTCACTGAAAATGCATGGAGTTGATTGAAGTGTCTTGTGCAAGCAGCCACAGGAACACTAGTGTCATTAGATTGCAGAGAATGAGTAAGATACAAGAAGTCAAAGGTAGGAGGTTTCTTGAACACCAGATACAGGATTTTATATGTGATTCTGGAGATAATGGGGCATCATTACAGCTTATTGAATGGGACAGGCGATGACATGGTCAGACTTATGGCATAGGAAGACCACGTTAGCAGCTGAGTGGAGGCTGGACTGGAGGAGAGATAAATTTGAGGTAGGGAGATCACTCAGAAGATATTGTAGCAGGCATGAGATGATGAAAGCTGGACTGAGGTGGTAGCAGTCTCAGAAGGGGAGGGTAAGTATGCAAGGAATATTACAAAGGAAAAATCAGCAAGCCATGGCAATTCACTGGACATGGGGGATGGTAGAAAGTGAGGAGTCAAGGGTGACATCTAGGTTGAAACCTGAAAAGACTAGACACATATTCAAGGTTTTAAAAAGAGTGCAGAAAGGGAAAAACAAACAAATAGATCCTATGCTATATTTATGGTGAACATCTCAAGGATTCCAGCAAAGGTACATCTAGATCTAGGAAATCCCCCTTGTCACACTGTTGCAAGCTTGAATCCATTTCCCCCTAGACTGTAAGTACATGGAGAGAATGTCTCATAGACTTTTTTAAAACAATATTTTATTTTTTCCTTAGTTACATGTAAAGTCAATTCTTAACATTTAAAAAAAAATTTTGAGTTCCAAATTTTCTTAACCGCCCCCCTCCCGAGCCATTTGATATGTTATACAAGTTCAATCATGTAAAACAAATTACCTTATTAACGATGTTATGAAAAAAGACACAATGGGAATAAAACCCAAAATCAAATACAGAAAGTGAAAAACAGTATGCTTGACAAGATCAGAAAGGAAACAATAAACTGGGAAATCATTTTTACATTTAAGGGTTCTGATAAAGGCCTCATTTTTAAAATATATAATTGATTCAAATTTATAAGAATCCAAGTTATTCTCCAATTGATAAAAGATCAAAGACAACAATTTTCAGATGAAGAAATTAAAACTATTTTTAATTATATGAGAAGGTGCTCTAAATAACTATTGATCAGAGAAATGCAAATTAAGACAACTGAGAAACCACTACACACCTCTCAGACTGGCTAAGCTGACAGGAAAAGATAATGATGAACGTTGGAGGAGATGGGGGAAAATTAGGACACTAATACATTGTTGGTGGAACTGTGAATGGATCCAATCATTTTGGAAAGCAACTTGGAACTATGCTCAAAGAGTTATCAAACCCTTTGATTCTGCAGTGTCTCTACTGGACTTATATCCCAAAGAGATCTTAAAGGAAAGAAAGAGAGTAACATGTGCAAAAATGTTTGTGGCAGCTCTTTTCGTATTTGCAAGAAACTGGAAACTGAGTGGATGCCCATCAATTGGAGAATGGCTGAATAAGTTGTAGTATATGAATATTATGTAGATTATGAATATCTGTAAGAAATGACCAGCAGGATGATTTCAGAGAGGCCTGGAGAGAACCTGCAAACAACTATGTAAAAAAAAGATACATACAAGATAAATTGTAGATAATTTAAGAAAAAAGGCACTAGCATTAAGGGGTTGTGAAAGGTCATCTTGCAAGAAGGAAAGAAAGCCAGGAAAGCTGAAAAAGCTGATGTGAAATGAGCAGAACCAGGAGATCTTTATACACTTCAACAACAAGACTATATGATGATCAATTCTGATGGACATGGCTCTCTTCAACAATGAGATGATTCAAACTAGTTTCAGTTGTTCAGTGATGAAGAGAGCTATCTACATCCAGAGAGACTGACTGTGGGAACAGAGTGTGGATCACAACATAACATTCTCACTTTTTGTTGTTGTTTGCTTCCATTTTGTTTTCTTTCCCATTTATTTTCTTTTTGATCTGATTTTTCTTGTATAGCAAGAGAATTGTATAAATATGTTTATACATATTGGATTTAACATATATTTTAACATGTTTAACATATATTGAATTGCTTGCCATCTAGGGGAGGGGATGGGGACAAGGAGGAACTCTGAAACAGAAGGTTATACAAAGGTCATTGTTGTCAAATTATCTATGCATATGTTTTGAAAATAAAAAGCTTTGTAAAAAATAAAGAAAAATTAAAAAAGAAAAAGAAAAACAGTATGCTTCTAACTGCATTCAAACTCCATCAGTTCTTTCTCTGGAGATAAATAGCATTTTTTTTATCATGAGTTCTTCATAATTGTTTTAGATTATTGTATTTCTGAGAATAGTTGTCATTTCGAATTGACCATAGTTATAGTATTACTGTTAACTGTACAATGTTTGCCTGGTTCTGGTTCACTTCATTTTGCATCAATTCATATAAGTTTTCCAGGTTTTTCTGAAATAAACTTACTCATTATTTTTTATAGTACAATAATGTCTCATAGGCTTTTTTCTTTTTCTTTTTCTTCTTTTTCCTGAACTAATTGGGGTCACACAGCTAGGAAGTGTTAAGTGTCTGATCCAGATTTGAATTCAGGTCTTCCTGACTTCAGTGCTGGTGCTCTATCCACTGTACCACCTAGCTGCCCCTTCATAGGCTTTTAAAGGGAAAATTTATACCAATTGTCCTTACTATATACCTTAATAAATGCTCCTCTTTCAAAATTAAGTGTGACTGGCATTTCTATCAACTGGTAATCATGACAGGAAGCACATTAGTGTAGACTTGGGTGAATAGTATTAAACTAGAACTCTGAGGAGCAGATGTACCAAGTCTGCTATACAGTCCTAAAAGTGGTAGTGAATGAAACAAGGACATAGTATACTCATATTTTTAGATATTTTAAATTAAGGTAAGGGATTCCAGGATACAGTTCTAGATTTCTACAATAACAACCAGAAAATTGTAGAAGGAGTCAAAACATGACTTCTTAGTCTTGACCCAGCTAAATTTTTGGTATATGCAGGAGAAAATGCACAAATAATAGGAAAAGTAGAGGTTTTACCAAAAAACAAAAAGTGTTCGAAAGGGCAAAAAAAGGTCAGATGTGTTGGACTAGATTCTATTAAATTCATTAAAATATATTTTTATTAAGCAAAGCACTGTGCTACATATTGGGAATATAAAGAAAAAAAGGAAATCTCTAGCCTCAAGGAACTTTACATGTTAGATTTATTTTTTAAAGTGTTTTATTGATACTTTTAATGCCATTACACAATGAATAAAGTAAGTAAGTAAATAAAGAAAATTCTCCTGGGTAAAAGAAGCTACAATGGAAACAAACCAAACCATCATCTGTGTAAGACATCATATATCTCATTTTACAGCTATAGTCTACCACCTCTTTACTGAAATATGAGAGGTATATTTCACTCTCAGGTTTCTGAAATCAAAATTTGTTAATACCATCAATGAATGTCTTCCAGAGATGTTTTTCTTTGCCTTATTGTGATCTTTATGTGATCTGTGATCTTTATATAATTATGTGATCTGGTTCTATATACTTTGATCTGCATCAGTTAACATATGTCTTCCCACTACAACTGAGCTTATCATTTGCACAACACAATAATAATGATGATGATAATGACAGCTAACATTTATTTAGCTCCTACTATGTGCCAGGCATGTGTTAAGTATTTTATAATTACTATCTGCTGTAATGCTCACAGCAACCCTATGAGGTAGTTGCTATTATTATCCCCCATTTTACAGTTGAGGAAACTGAGGCAGAGATTAGATCATTTGCTCAAAGTCACAAATTTAGTAAGTGTCTGAGGACAAATTTGAATTCAGGCCTTCCTGGCTCCAAGCCTCACTTTCCATCTACTGCATCACCTGGCTGTTCCCTAAGACAATTAGAAAATCTTGGTATTTACATCATTGGTATGATGTAATAGCTATTATTTCAAATTCTGACTCATGAACACAAGTTGCAGGACCCTGGGGAAGTTAGTCTATCATCTTCTCTGTGGCTATTTGCATATGAGATATAATTTGCATTTCCCCATTTGCCTATTAATTATAATTATACTTTTCCTAATTGTCTCATAGGATTATTGTGAAGAAAGGGCTTTGCAAACCTGAAAACATAATAGAAATGAGACTTGGCATTATGAATATCATTCTTAAAGTAAAAATTCACTTCAGCAGTGAATGTAAATTGTTAGCACTAATATCTGTCTGCCCAGGTTGCATGTACCTTCTGATTCTAATGTTTATTGTGCAACAAGAAAATGGTATTCACACACATGTATTGTACCTAGACTATATTGTAACACATGTAAAATGTATGGGATTGCCTGTCATCGGGGGGAGGGAATAGAGGGAGGGGGGTAATTTGGAAAAATGAATACAAAAATAAAAAAATATATATATAAAAAAAATTAAAAAAAATTCACTTCAGCATTTATAAAATCACGATGTTGCAACAGAGGGAATATGGCAATTTTATTTAAGTAGAATATGACCTTTTGCAAAATGTTGTGACAAAAGGACTTCTTTTGGGTCTATCTTTTGATTGAAATTCTAGAAACTTAGAAATTACTCTTAGAGTTTAGGTAAAAATGATTACTATAAACTGAGGTAGAAGTGCTTTAAGTGATGAGGAAAATATCAGTGAAACTGGCTGAATTCCAGTGAGGCTAAGACCAAAAAAAAGCTTTCTTTTTTTCTTAGTCAAATTCTCATATTAATAATAATAATAACAAACATTTATATAGCATTTACTATGTGCTTGCCTGTGTGCTTATTGATTTATATTTATCTCTCTTGGTCCTCACAACAATCTGGAAAGGTAGATGCTATTATTACACTCTTTTTACAAATGAGGAAATCGAGGCAGGTAGAAGTGATTTGCTCAAAGTCACATATCTAGTAAATAAATGTCTGATACAAGATTCAGGTCTTCTTGAGTCCAGACTTGAGGTCTATTCACTATGCCATCTAGCTGCCTCTATTATTGATGGAGTGTATTAAAGATTTAGAGGATGAATCATTGAGCATCATTTCATTTTGTGAGCTAATGAGAAATCTCTAAGAGACTTCAGAGAGGATTTGACAGGAATGTACAGTGGAAGGGAGTTCTGACTATAGAATAAGAAAAATGTGAACTCAAATGATAGTTCAAGTCCTGATTGTCTTTGTAACTATAGGTATTGAGATCTCTGATCCTTTAGGAGTCCCATTTTCTTTATCAGCAAAATCAGGGGTTTACAGTAAATTATGTATGAAGTCTCTTTTTAGCTCTAAAGCTATGGTCCTATGATATTTGTCATTAATCAGACAAATAATTAACACGTTGTGACAGAAGTTTGAGAGTGATTTTCTAAAAGTTTATGAAACATTGAGATGAGAAATATCACTTCTCTGGAAAGGTCATAGAGGCATTCAAATATGACTGTCTTTTCTAAACGATTTCTATTTACATTAGTAGGGAGCTGTCCAGCTAAAATTCATTGTAGGGAATCTGGGAACCAGCTAGTCTCACATGCCAAACATAAAAACATTCACACCCTCTCAAGATATCAAATATGTCAAATTAGCTCCTTTTTAAAACAGAGACTCTCTGCATGCATAGTATTATTAAGATTTGAAAATTATGCCTAATGTTAGAGTAAATCACCTTATCTGCACCTTGAAATTTGTTGATATTCTAATATAGTTCTTTTTTTTTTGTTTGTTTTGTTTTGTTTTGCAAGGCAAAACATTTGCAAGGCAGTTGATGACTCAAAAAGTTATCAATTGCACAGGGTCACACAGCTAGGAAGTTTTAAGTGCCTGAGGTCAAATTTGAACTCAGGACCTCCTGACTCCAGGGCCAGTGCTTTAACCACGGTGTCATCTAGTTGCCCATTAGTATAAGTGTACTTAATCTTTTTGTGTCACAGAACCCTACAGTATGGTGAAAACTGTGGATTCCTTCCCAGAATACTGTTTTTTTAGTGTATAAAATATATAGCACCACTAAGGCAAACCATTATATTGAAAGAGTTGTCAGAATATATATATATATATATATATATATATATATATATATATATATATATATATATATATATGTATTTTAAAATGAAGGTTCATGGGCCTCAAAGAATCTCAGTGTCTTTACCAGTTGATACTTCTGATCTTAATCTCACCTTCTGCACCAGTTCTTCTGTTGGCCCCACCCTTAGCCCTCATAATTTTACTTGTGTTCTTGCATAACTGACCCAAAGGTTCTTCCCCCTTCCTGATGAAAGACCTTTTGTCCATAATCTTTTCTGTTTTGCCAGCTGGTTGCTGGTCAGTCTATGGAAGGAATGGCTTGTACCCTCTGAGAGATAAACATTTATTATCATACATGTTTAAAAATTGACTGTCCTATGTAGGGCATGCTTGCATTAATTTTTTTCTTTTAAAAACTTATTTTTAAATATTCTTTTCTTTTTAAATTGCATTCCAAATTCTTTTCCTTCTGCCTACCTTTCTCTCACCCACAATGTGTGAAATCACACAAAACATTACCATATTAACCATATAACAAGAGAAAGAAGGGGAAGAGAGAAAGAGAAAAAGACAGAGACAGAGAGACAGAGACAAAGAGAGAGAGAGACAGAGAGAAACAGAGACAGAGACAAAGACAGAGACAGAGAGACAGAGGGAGGGGAGAAGAAAAGGGAGAAACAGAGAGAGAAACAGAAAGAGATGTCAATTTGTGTTCCGAGTTCATTAGTTCTTTTTCTGGAAGTGGAAAGCATTTTTTTTCCAGTATGAATCCTTTGGAATTATTATGGATCATTATATTGATTAGAATAGCCAAATTTTTCACAATTGATCACTATTACAACATTGCTATTACTGTACACAATGATGTCTGGTTCTTTTCACTTCCCTTTGTACCAGTTTGTTTAATAGATCTAGCCATGTATTTTCTAAGACCAACACCCTTGTAATCTCTTTTTAAAATATTTTATTTTTTTCAATTACATGTAAAAACAATTCTTAACATTTTTTTAAAAGATGTTTAGTTCCACTGTGAACGAATCCAGCCATTCTGGAGAGCAATTTGGAACTATGCTCAAAAAGTCATCAATCTGTGCATACCCTTTGACCCAGCAATGTTGCTACCGGGTTTATATCCCAAAGAGATCTTAAAGAAGGGAAAGGGACCTGTATGTGCAAAAATGTTTGTGGCAGCCCTCTTTGTAGTGGTAGGAAACTGGAAACTGAGAGTGGATGCCCATCAATTGGAGAATAGCTGAATAAATTGTGAAAATGAATATTATGGAATATTATTGTTCTGTAAGAAATGACTTGCAGGATGATTTCAGAAAGGCCTGGAGAGACTTACATGAACTGATGCTGAGTAAAATGAGCAGAACACGGCAACAATAAGACTACATGATAGTCAATTCCGATGGACATGGCTCTCTTCAACAATGAGATGATTCAAACCAGTTCCAATTGTTCAGTGATGGAGAGCCAACTACATCCAGAGAGAGGACTGTGGGAGCTGAGTGTGGACCACAGCATTTTCACGCTTTTTGTTGATGTTTGCTTGCATTTTGTTTTCCTTCTCAGGGTTTTTTTCTTTCTAGATCCTATTTTTCTTGTGCAACAAGATAACTGTATAAATATGTATACATATATTGTATCTAACATATATTTTAACATATTGAACATGTATTGAATTATCTGCCATCTAGGAGAGGGAGTTGGGGGAAGGAGAGGAAAATCTGAAACAGAAGGTTTTTCAAGGGTCAATGTTGAAAAAATTACCCATACATATGTTTTGTAAATAAAAAAAACTATAATAATAAAAATTTTTTAAAAATAATAAAAAATAAAAATAAAATATTTAGTTCCATTCTTGTTCTATAAGAAATAATCAACAGGATGATTTTAGAGAGGTTTGGAGAGACTTACATGAACTGAGGCTAAGTGAAGTGAATAGAGCCAAGGGAACATTGTACATAGCAAGATTATACAATGATCAATTCTGATGGACATGGCTCTTTTCATCAAGGAGGTGATTCATGCCAGTTTCAAATGATTTTGTGATGAAGAGAACCATCTGTATCCAGAGAGAAAACTATGGGGACTAAATGTGGATCACAACATAGCGTTTTCACTTTTGTTGTTATTTGCTTCAATTTTGTTTTCTTTCTCATTTTTTCTCTTTTTGATCTGATTTTTCTTGTGCAGCATGATAATTATAGAAATATGTATAGAAATATTTGAAATATATTCGATTGCTGTCTAAGGGAGGGGGTGGGGAGAACACAGGGAAAAATTTGGAACATAAGGTTTTGCAAGGGTGAATGTTGAAAATTATCTATGCATATATTTTGAAAATAAAAGGCTTTAATAAAAATTTTTTTTCACAAAAAAAGTTGTTTCAAATTTTCTCTCTCTCCTTTTCCCTATCTTTAAGAAGGGAAACAACTCGATATAGTTTATACTTGTGTTGTCATATAAAGCATATGTCCATATTAGTCATGTTCTGAAAGAAATCACAGAAAAAAACTCACAACAAAAAAGAAAAAGTAAAAATGGTATGTCTGATCCATATTCAGACTCCATCAATTCTTTCTCTGAAGGTAGATATTATTTTGATCATAAGTCTTTCAGAATTGTCTTGGATCATATTATTTTGATCATAAGTCTTTCAGAATTGTCTTAGATCATAAATTGATCTGTTAATATGATCACTGTTCTCCTAGTTCTGCTCATTTTATTTTGTAAAAGTTCATATAAGTCTTTCCAGGTTTTTCTGAGAGAATCCTGCTCATCATTTCTTATAGCACAATAGTATTCCACCACAATCAGAGAGGACAACTTTTTAGTCATTCATCAATTAATGAGTATTCCTTCAATTTCCAATTCTTTACCACCACAAAAATGGTTATAAATGTTTTTGTATGTGTAGCTCATTATTGTTTTTCTTTGATTTTTTTGGAGGGTTCCAAATTAGTAGTAGTATTGCTGCTTCAAAGGCTATGATTCCAAATTGTTCTGCAGAAAGGTTGTACCAATTCACAACACCAAATTTTCCTCATCCCCTCCAGAAAATGTCATTTCTGAGACATGTGAGGTGGTACCTAAGAATTATTTTTACTTTGCATTTCTCTAATTTAGAGCATATTTTCATTTGATTATGATAGCTTTGAAAAAGTTGCTACATCTATAGCAATCTAATCTTTGACAAACCCAAAGATTCCAACATTAGGGATAAAAATTCATTATTCGGAAAAAACTGTTGGGAAAACTGGAAATTAGTATGGCAGAAATTAGATATGGATCCACACTTAACACCATATACCAAGATAAGATCAAAATGGGTCCATGATTTAGGCATAAAGAGGGAGATAATAAATAGATTAGAGGAACAGAGGATAATCTACCTCTCAGACTTGTGGAGGAGGAAGGAATTTATGACCAGAGGAGAACTAGAGATCATTATTGATCACAAAATAGAAGATTTTGATTACATCAAACTAAAAAGTTTCTATACAAATAATACTAATGCAAACAAGATTAGAAGGGAAGTAACAAATTGGGAAAATATTTTTAAAAACAAAGGTTCTGACAAAGGTCTCATTTCCAAAATATATAGAGAACTGACCATAATTTATAAGAAACCGAACCATTCTCCAATTGATAAATGGTCAAAGGATATGAACAGACAATTCTCAGAGGAAGAAATTGATACTATATCCACTCACATGAAAGAGTGTTCCAAATCACTACTGATCAGAGAAATGCAAATTAAGACCACTCTGAGATACCACTACACACCTGTCAGATTGGCTAAGATGACAGGAACAAATAATGACAAATGTTGGAGGGGATGTGGGGAAATTGGGACACTAATACATTGCTGGTGGAGTTGTGAAAGAATCCAGCCATTCTGGAGAGCAATCTGGAATTATGCCCAAAAAGTTATCAAACTGTGCATACCCTTTGACCCAGCAGCGCTACTACTGGGATTATATCCGAAAGAAATACTAAAGAGCGGAAAGAAACATATATGTGCCAAAATGTTTGTGGCAGCTCTTTTTGTTGTAGCTAGAAACTGGAAGATGAATGGATGTCCATCAGTTGGAGAATGGTTGGGTAAATTGTGGTATATGAAGGTTATGGAATATTATTGCTCAGTAAGAAATGACCAGCAGGAGGAATATAGAGAGGCCTGGAGAGACTTAAATCAACTGATGCTGAGTGAAATGAGCAGAACCAGAAGATCACTGTACACTTCAACAACAATACTGTATGAGGATGTATTCTGATGGAAGTGGAAATCTTCAACATAAAGAAGATCCAACTCACTTCCAGTTGATCAATGATGGACAGAGGTAGCTACACCCAGAGAAGAAACACTGGGAGGGGAATGTAAATTGTTAGCACTAATATCTGTCTGCCCAGGTTGCATGTACCTTCGGATTCTAATGTTTATTGTGCAACAAGAAAATGATATTCACACACATGTATTGTACCTAGACTATATTGTAACACATGTAAAATGTATGGTATTGCCTGTCGTCGGGGGGAGGGAATAGAGGGAGGGGGGGTAATTTGGAAAAATGAATACAAGGGATAATATTATAAAATATATATATATATATATATATATATATATATATATATAATAAAAAAAAATGAAAAAAAAAAAAAAAGAAAAAGTTGCTACAAAATTTTTTGCTGTTATTTTGTTTTTTCTATGGTGCCTTTTTAGTAAAACATAGTTTTTCTGTTTTTTTTTCAATTAGGTTTGTTTTTGTTTTTGCTTTGTCTGAGATTATGATTGTTACTCATACCCTTTTTACTTCAGCTGAGGCATAATAGATTTGTTCCCTTATTTTATTTTACTCTGTGTATGTCCTTCTATTTCAAGTGTTTCTTGTAATAACATACTGTTGAATCATGTTTCTAATTTATTCTGCAATTCTCTCCCTTTTTCATTTGCAATTCTTTTTCTCATTGGAATTTTTTGCATTTCTTCCTATTAAACCAATTTTGTTTTTTTAAAGGTATTATTTTCTTCAATATTTTTGTATATTTCTTTTAGTTTAATTTTCTTTTCATAATTTTTTCATCACTCTAGTTTCTTTCCTCAATTTTTCTTGTACCATTCTTTATCTCTTTTGTTAACTCTTCCAAGAATTCTTGTTGGACTTGAATCCAATTAGCATTTTTCTTTGAGACTTTGCTTGTAGTTTTCCTCACATTGTTGTCTTCTTTTGAGTTCATGTCTTGGTCTTTTCTGCCACCATAGTAGTTTTTGTGATCCAGTTCCTTTTTGTTGTTTCCTCGTTTTTCCAGCCTATTTCTTGACTTTGAATTTTATGTTAAAGTTGGGCTTTACACGTGCCTTGAGGTGGGAAGGCAATGTCCTAAACTTCAGGCTTTTTTTGTGCTGCTGTTTTCAGAGCTAGTTCTAAGGGATCTGAAAGTTTCCAGTGCTTCTAAGGTGGTATGATTTCGGTGAGAGGTATGATCATTGCATTTATGATCTTCACTTTGTTCTTTACTCAAGAAGGGCCCTTGCTCCTCTGCAGCCATAAGTGACTATGGTTCTCTTGGCCCTGGAACTATAATTAGATCCCTTGTCTTCTGTAGCCATGAGAGTTAGTGTTCCTTTCAGGTCCTGGGATCTTCTCCTTTGTGACCATAATAAGTTACTGACCACCCTGGAACTACAACTCAGAACTATGTATGAGCAATAGAGTTTCCAATCAGTGCCAGTTGTTCCTAGTTTCGGCAAAGTGTACTGAACTTCTAGAGACTCTCTGGGTGTAGCATCGGCTGCCATCATGCCCCATATGTTTTTTTCCTGGGGCCCTGGAGCCGAGCCCAGCTTCCCATTTCCCTGAATCAGTTTACATTCTGATGCCCAATGGAAGCCTTTGTTGCATTTTGGACATGGGGTTTTGGATCTTGTCCTCCCACCCTGTTTTTTCACTCTATCTTTATGCCAACATTGAACTTTCAGATGCCCTACTTTACCACATTGAAATCATTGACAAGTCTCTCTAGAAATCCCTTGCCTGTAAAGTTCCTGTCATCTCTAAGTTAAGTCCTTCTCTGGGAGGAAGTTTCTTTTCTGTAAAATCTTTTCTCTGTGAACAGGTTTCTTGGGAAGCTTCTGGAGCCTCCAGCCAGATTCTCTCCTTCCAGATTGCCGTCCCAACTCTGTCCCAGACTCGACTACTCTCCAGACCCAATGCTGCCCTCTTTTATCCTTGCAGAAATTGTAGTGAGAACTCATCGGGGCTTGTGAGAAACACTTCAACCAATGAACTTTCTCCCTCTAACTCCTTTAAACATATAAACTCTCCCTCCTCCCTTTAAAGGCCCGAACCAAAGGTGTGAATTCTGAGTTAGAGAATTGTTTAGACAACCTGAGTTCTCATCTTGTAATCCTAACACTTGCCAAAAGGGACTCTGCCTTCCCATGTTGGGATCTTGGGAAGTCTGCATCATAACCTAGCTATAAAAGGTATTAGTGCCCACTGTGGCATAGCATCTTATGATCTCATCTAAAGGAGCATCCTTTTGTAGTTCTAGTATAATTCTTCTACAAACCTCATTGCCATTTTCCTTAGCAAGTTGTTTTATCATTATTCCTGTTGCTGCATTTTCACCAATAGTTCATATGATAGCTGTCTGCAGACGTCCCACAAAATCAGCAGTTCATTTGGACCTTGCTCTATTTTCATGAAGGCTTCCCCTCTATCTTGTTTTCCTGGGAGGCTGCCCCATGCTTTGATAACAGCAGAAGCAATTTGCTGATATGCTGGTATAGAGTAATTAATCTTCACTAAAGTATGTGCATAAGGACCTAAACCTGTTAGTTGGTCAGAGTGGTATATTAACTTTAGATTACCTATTTTGTTGAGCTTATATTCTACAGAGTTTGCTATACTCAGAAAGCCACAAGTTTTGTCCAGGTTCTAACCATGTCCTTGCTATAGATTTCCAATCATTAGTTAAAACTTCAAAAGCCAAATTCTCTAATATCATCTTAACATAAGACGATGTAGACCCATAAAGAGTGCAAGCCTTTTTCAGATCTTTGATAATTCTCAGATTAAAAGGAGTGTGTCTTCTCCTTTCTTGACCTGAAGAGCCAAACTCTTCAATCACAGGATAAGTTTCTATTCTCAAATCAGATGTATCCTGTCCTTCCTCTTTGGCTTTAATTAATGCCTTTTGAAATTGTGTCATAGGGGATGGACAAAGCTGCTGCATGAATCGTGCTGATGGTGTCACTGTCCCTCCCACTCCTCCTCCTCCTTCCACCTAGAAAGGGGAAATTGAAGGAGGAGAGTCAGGAGATGGGAAATGCCCTAAAGGCACCTGTTTGGGTATAACTGATCTGTGAAAGTGAGAAGCACCACATCCCTTAAGTTCATCAGTGCTGTTCTTGTCCAATTCTCCATGCTTTTCAGCTGCTTTGTCAGCACCATCCCACTCCTGTTCTTTCTCCTTACACTTCCTTTTCTGGATATCCACCTTAAAACTTTTTTTTTTTTTAGAATTTGTGGAATTCTTTAAAGCCAATTGTATTATATTATACATAAAGAATATTTCCTCAGGAATTAAATCAGGACCCATAGCTTTGTAACATTCAATTAGTTGCTCTTCCACTATTTTCCATATATCTGGCTCTAATTTTTCTTCCTTAGAGAGCCAAAGAGACGGGCACTCTAATATATTTAAGAACCCAGTGATCTGCCTCTGAGTTACCAACAAACCTCGCTTCTTTATTAACTTAACTATGCATGCTACATACTTCCCTTGGGGTGAGGGAGCCTCTTAGTATTTGCCCCATTTCAGCTAAAAAAACGAAAGTGACTAGTTTAGCCTTTACTAGAGTTTCCCACTTGTCTATTTTTGTACTTACCCTATGTCCGGGTAACAGGGATTTCTCCACTGAGCTTATGATCTTGTCAGTTGAACTGCTGAGTGTAAGTCCTTACGTTCAGAGCCTCAAAAATGTAGTGTGCTTCTTTCAGTGCCCCATGTTTAGAGTATCAAAATGTAATGTCTGGGATAGATCTCTGGGAGGTCTCAGGATGGACCTTGGTCTTTAGGTGGAGAAGTGATGAAGGCAGGAGAGCCACCATGAGGCTGGTCAAAGGTGGAGTCTGGAATCTGGAGTCTTCTCTTGTGTCTGTGTCTGGAGACTCTCAGTTTCCAGTCCTCTCAGCCCTTAAATATGTCAATGTGATTACATCACTACAGCAGCTGAGCATGTGCCAACTATAATACATTACATCACCATATCACACTAAGTATATACCAATTAGAGTGATTATATCATTATATCATATTAAGTATATGTTTAACTAGAGAACCATTATCCCATCAATCACATTGAGTTGGTGCTTAACTATAAGCATCCCCCTGTCCTTGATTCAGGTATATCTTTCCAGAGTTCCAACCCTCTACAGAAAAGAAATGTTGGAGGGGATGTGGGAAAACTGGGACACTGATACATTGCTGGTAGAATTGTGAACTGATCCAACCATTCTGGAGAACAATTTGGAACTATACCCAAAGGACTACCAAACTGTGCATATCCCTTTGAAAAACTAGTAGCAATAAAATTCTAATACAAAATCTTAAATAATAATCAACAAGCATTTATTAAGTGGCACTACATTGGGCACTAGGGACCCAAATACAAAAATAAAACAGAGCTTATCCTCAGGAAGCTTGGAAGCCTGAGGGAAAACAACATGTATACATATAAATAAATGCAAAATACAAACACATAAACACTTAATTTCTAGGGAGCACTAGTAGCTGGTAGGGATCAAGGAAGATTTCACATAGAAAGTGGCACTTAATCTGAATTCTAAAGGATGATAGGGATTGTAAAAGATATACATGAGCAAAGAGTGCATTCCAGACATTGAAGTGAATCTATGCAAAGATAGAGAGATAGATTGATATATGGCCAGTTTTGCTATAAGTAAAGTGAAGAAGAGTAATTTGTAACAGGCCTGGAAGGTAAGCAAAATTGTGAAGTGCTTTAAATGCCAAATAGAGAATCTCTATTTTATGCTAGAGGCATTAAGTACTTTATTGTTACTAGTTTTCTGAGCAGGGAAATGATGTGGTCTTGTCTGTGTTAGGAAAAGCATTTTTGTCAACTACGTAGAGGATGGACTGGAGAGTGGAGAGACTAAAGACAGAAAGACTAATTAGGAAGCTACTGTAATAGTTCAGATAAAGGGTGTTTTGAGGGCCTGGATTAGGTGACGGCCACAAAAGCAGAGAGAAGGTAGCGGATAGGGAAAGATATTATGGAAATGCAACTCAATAAAATAAACTGATGAGAGCTACAAAATGAAGTTCTATTTGAGGTCTAAAGGAGAAAGTGATTATTGTCAGACTTGAAGAGAAGGCTTCATGAAAGAAACATAATCTGATATATGCTTGAAAATGGAATAGAAATTTAAAGGGAGAAGGATGGGAGGGGGTGGTGGAAATTGAAGGCAGTTGGGAGCAAAGGCATGGAGGAGGAAGATGAATCTGGAAGTGGTGTGTTAGGTGGAGTGGTTTAGATCAGATACCAGTTAGAAGCTTATTGTAAAAAAGCCTAACACAGTAACTTTTTATCAACTTAATCAGTGTTTCCCAATTTCTTCCGAAATAATTTTGGCAAATGGCAATGGAAAATAACAACTTTATTAATTTTCTTGAAGGCATTATTTATTTGAATAACAATCATACACCTGAAAGTCTATTGAAATAAAAAATAAATATTACAAATAACGAGGAATATATTAAGTACATATGTACTCAAGATCAGAATGTTCCAATGCTAAAGAACTGGTTGTGTCTTTTTTATCCCTCAGACTATAAATCAACATGATTCAGTTGGCTTCCTTCATTCCTACATGCCCTCTAAACTCTGGCACTAAGCTCTGCTTCTTCAGTCTTATCTCATATTACTTCCTTCCACATGCTCTATATTTTAGCTAAAGTGGATTATTTGTCATCCTCCATTTGAAAGCTGCATTTTCCACTTTTTTGACTTTATTCATTTTTAATTAAATTTTTATTTTATTTTCATGAAGATGTCTTCCTTTTTTCTTATCTTCTCCTATCAACCCCCCTTCCCCATTGAGAAAGTTGATTAGAATTCATAAATCTACCAAAATTAATTTTTAAAAGTTATTTTTAATTTAATTCTCAATTCCAAAGTCTCTCCTCCCTTTCCATTCACTAAGAAGCCAAAAAACAATACTCATAACATATGAAGTCATGCAAAACATTTCCACATTAGCCATGTGGGAAAAAATTTTTTTAAGCAAGAGGGATAAAATGAAAACATTTAATGCCTTTTTTATGTTCATTCCTTATGTTTGGAATATCTTCTAACTTTCCCTCTCTTGTTCAATTTCTACTTATTTTGAAATCAAACAATGCCACAGCTTGCACAAAATCTTCCCTTGCCCCTCTCATCTTTAGCCTTTACTGACATAGTATAGCACTTTGCTCATATTTCTCTGATAAAAATTTGTATTATAATTATTTGTATCTCTACATAACACATTCTTCATTTAAGCTATAAACTTCATGAAGACAGGGATCTTGTATTACCTAAAATCTGTTTTTCCTTCAGCAACTTAATCAACACGATGGGGGCTTAATAAATGTTATTTAATGGGGAAGAGAAGGAAAGAGATGCCATATTTATATGACATCTTCTATGTGCCAGGCACTCTATTAAGTGTTCTTTTTTACAAACATTATTTCATTTGATCAATATGTTAGCATCTGCAAATATTCCATTTGATAATGAAATGGAATAAAATGGAATTGATTGGAATGAGAAACTTGTAGAACTAGAAAAAACCTTAGAGATCACCTAGTATAGAGATCAATCTCTGCTAATTTTCTAGATAAGCAAAGTTTGGAGAAGCCCAAAGTCTGAGACCTGGTTGATAGCACATTTATTGTTATTTAATAGTTTGAATCATTTCCACGTCCTCATAACCACATTTGGAGTTTTCTTGGCAAAAGAGTCTGGAGTGGTTTTCTATTTTCTTTTTCATCTTATTTTATAGATAAGGAAACTGAGGCAATCAGGGTTAAATGACTTGCCCAGGGACACACAGCTAGTAAGTGTCTGAAGCCTAGTTTGAACTCAGCTCTTACTGACACCATGCCTAGTAATCTATCCACTGTACCATTTAGCTGCCCATTGATATCATATAAGTAATGTTTATAAATAGACCTCGACCTGAGTTTCCTCAGATACTGAAGAAGTAACCTACTCATGACATCACCATGGTCAGCAGATTTGATGTTATTTCTCTTGTCTAATGGAATATCTTCTTTCTTAACATCCACCTAGTTGTCTTTCAAGACTGAAGACTCACTTCCTCTATGAAGCTTTCTCTGACCAGAGTCCCACAATCTCATTCTTTTCTGAACTCTTCTTTTACTTTGTCTGCAGTGTGCATCATGAGCATTCTCAAGTATTGTTGTTTCATGTTCATCTTTCCAAATTCAATGTCTAGTTCTTTGAGGGCAAGGTACATGTCTTTAATACTTCTGCACTTCCATACCAGTTAGCATAGTGCTAAGGTGGGTTAAAGTTCAGTGGATAAATGCTGGGGCAAGAAATGTACAGCAATGGAAGGGATGAAGAGTTTCTTATATCCTCAGTCCCTCTTGGAGATTCCTGCCAAGAAAAAAAATATTAGAACTTATTGTGTTCTAGAATCAGTTTTGTTCTAGTGAGTACATGATCAGATGAAAATTCATTGCTTTTCTGATAACTTTACCAGTTATTATTGTCAATAAGAATAACCAACATTTATATAACACTATGTGCCAGGCACTATGAAGTAATTATTACAATTGTATTTATTATTTCATTTGAAGGAATAAGGGAAGTGTTATTATTATCCCTATTTTTACAGATAATGAAGCTGAGACAAGTGACTTGTCAGGATCACAAAGCTAATAAGTGTCTATTAAGAATCTAGATATGACCCATCAGTTGGGGAATGGCTGAATAAGTTATGGTATATGAGTGAAATATTGCTATTCTATAAGAAACGATCAGCAGAATGATTTTAGAGAGTTTGGAGAGAGTTACATGAACTGATGCTAAGTGAAGTGAGTAGAATCAAGAGAATACTATACACAGCAACAACAAAATTATGTGATGATCAACTGTGATGGGATTTGGTTCTTTTCAACAATGAGGTGAATAAAGACAATTCCAATAGACTTGGGATGGAGAGAGCCATCTGCAACCAGAAAGAGGATTATGGGGACTGAATGTAGATCACAACATAGTATTTTCACCTTTTTTGTTGCTGTTTGCTTGCTTTTTTTTCTTTTCTTATTTTTTCCTTTTTTGATCTGATTTTCTTGTGTAGCATGATTAATTTGGAAATATATACATATATACATATATATATATATACATATATAAAAGATTTGCTCATGTTTAACCACATTGGATTAATTGGTGTCATTGGGAGGGAGAGAGGAGAAAAAGGGAGCAAAATTTGGGACACAAGGTTTTGTGAAAGTGAATGTTGAAAACTGTTTTTGCATGTATTTTGAAAATAAAAAGCTATTATTACATTTTTTAAATGATCTACATATGAACTCAGGTTTAATTGATTCCAGTCTGAATATAAAAATCAAAAGTCAAGTGTGATCTAGTTATCAATTTGCCACCAGACAAGACTGGCTGGAATATAGGATTGCTTATCTAGATCTCCAAATTCAGACTTAGGATGTGTCATTTCCCCAAGTTTTCCAAATTCCCAATGTTAAGAGACCCATTGTTAACTTAGAAGAATGTTGGCAGGATCTGTCGACCAAGGGCAGCCTAAGGCAGCTCTGCAGTTCTAGATAACAAACATTTCAGAGGAAGAACCTAAACTCTAAAAGCTGGGACTGGGTGGAACTTAAATTGGTATATTTAAAACTTAATTCCTTTCCTTATACTCTAACTTATCCTTTTTTTGCTACTTCCTTTATTCCTTTATCATTTGCGGATCATATACCTAGTACAATGTTTATTTAGGAGAGGGACACAAAAGAAATTAAAGATTTATTTCTTTTTTCTAAGGACTGATATTCTACTTGGGGAGATCAGGCACATACAGATGGCACAAATAAAAATCTAAATCATGAAACAGTTCACAAATACTTTAAGTGGACAAACAGAATTTGATGCCATACATTAGATATGTCAGGGAGGGATTTATTAAGAAGGTGGCACTTAAACTGAGCCATGAAGGATGGATACAATTAGTAGAGGAAACAAAGAAAGGAGGAGGCATTTCAGTCAGAGAGAAAAATATAACAAGATATTTGGAACTGGGACTGAACATGATTGCTGGAGAGAAGATTGAAAAGCTGAGTATAGTTAGAACAGAATGGTGATATATGGAATAACAGAGATATATAATTAGAATGGGACAGTCTGATCTTTGCCTTAGATATTGCCACATGCGATGGTATTTCCATTTTTTCCCCAGGGAGTAATACTTCTCTGTTTTGATCTAGAGAACACAATCCTTGTGACTGTATGTCAAGATTCTCCTATGATGCCCTTTAGAACTTGATAAAGAAGAAGGTGGCTCTGGGAGAAGGTGAGAGTAGGGAAAGTGGTAGCAGAGGTCATGGAGAGTGAATATGAATAAATAGGCACTACAGGATCCTGGGGACTCCGGGAAATAAGAGCTGGGTTTTTTAAATTTATGTATTTTGCTATTAGTGGAAAAAATAAACAGAACTTATTTTGGCCTTTTGTCTTCCTATGGCCTTGTAAAATCCAGTTCTTTTAATATCAATTATCAAAACATATTTAGAATTCCATGCAATAATAGGAAAAAAACTAATCATCCTTTTTAGGTCCCTAGAAATTGGTCCTGGAATTGGATATATTGTATGTATGCATATAGAAACACTTATGTAACAAAGTAATATAGACATATTAAAAGTAAAATTCCTTTCTCTAACTTTGAGGGAATTTTCCAGGTAATTTAAGATCATCCCTTTAGACTGTGTGCTCCTGGAAAATAGGAGCTATCTTTTGATTTTTCTTTGTATCCCCACCTTTAATAAAAGTTTGTTGACTAATTGAGACTTTTTAAAAAATTAGACATTATTAGATAAATTTTTCTGTACTGTATTATACAGATGAAGTGTTTCTTGCTTTGTCTATTTTAGTTTGGGTCTCTACTTTCAAGTTTTTTTTTTTCCCTTCGGCTTTCTTCCTCACATTCAAACTGTTATCTTTTCTTACTACTGTTAGTGTGGTACTCTCAGAATTTAGCAACCCAATGAACGAACAGGTGTGGCAAATGGAATTTGCCATTACAGTTAGCAGTAGGAATCTTCAGGGAGTATTGATAAGGATTGCAACTCTAATTCTTTCCATACCAGGAGATATAAAAACTTAGGGATTTTCCCAGTGATTTGAGGAGTTGTGCTATCATTATTTTTCAGAAAGAATAGGAATTATGTTCTGCCTTTATTTGTAACTCTGGTGTTTAGCACAATGCCTTCACAGAGTAAGCGCTTAATAAATGTTTTTTGACTGACTGACTATATTAAATGCAAAGTGATCTCCCTCTTTGAAGAGGTAACAGTACTTAAAAGAATTACCTCTTTTATTTTCTGCCTCATTGGAAAGGAGTAAGAGCTCTCTAGAGGAAATTATTCAAAAAGTAAAAGTAGAAAAGGCAAGTGTGAATTGAAATGTCATAATTTTTCATTAATCCTTTCAATGGAAAGCAAGTTTCTTCTCCAATATTTTTATTTTGTGTTAAAGACAAGATGGGAATGGGGATGTCAGATACAGGCTACTATGAACCCTTTGATGTCCCCACTTTCCCAGAAACACAAAGCTAGAATTTATATATAAAGACTCAGAATTAAAGTGTTGAAAGGACCCTTAGAAATCAACTAGGATCCAAAGTCTTCATTTTGCAGATGGAAAACTGTGGTCTAGAGAAAGGAAATGATGTCACTGTGCTAAAAGTAAGTGGCAAAGTCAGAATTAGAACCATGTTGTTTTTTTTGTTGTTGTTGTTGCTGTTGTTTTTATTTCTACCTCTTTACTCTTCCTAATATTTTGTTAGCCCACTTAGACTTGCTTCTGAATCTTTGTCCCAGAATAAAGCACATCAACTGAAACAGGAAGACAAGTTAGGAAAAAATGCCCCCCTGCAGAGGAGGAGTATCCTCTTCCTTCTAATATCTCATCCTGCAGAGCTTTAGAAATTCACAGTTCCCTCTGTGAAATAGCCTCCTGGCAAACTGTGAAGGGCATCAATCAGTACTAGTATTGTAGGTGTCCCTGACTTTGGTTGATAAAACAGATAACTGTTCTTAGAGCTGTCTTCAAGTATTTGAAGGGCTATTGTGAAGAATAAGGATTCTCACCATTCTTGCTTGGAGCCAGAAACATAACTAGGAGCAATCTGTAGAGGTCACTGAGAAGCAGATTTAAGTTTTTGGTGTAAAGAAAAAAATTCCTCTTAAAACTAGAGCTATCCAGAAATAGAATGTGCTGTTTCAGAAGAAAGTAAGTTTCTTCTTTGTGTCCCACCTTTAATAAAAGTTTGTTGACTAATTGACACTTTTATTAGATAAATTTTTCTGTATTGTATTATACAGATGAACTGTGTCTTTCTTTGTCTATTTTAGTTTGGGTCTCTACTTTCATGGTTTTCCCCCCTGCTTCCTTCCTCACACTCAGACTGTTATTTATCTTTTCTTATTACTGTTAGTGTAGTACTCTCAGAAAGACCTGTCAGATACGTGTTCTCCTTCCTCTTCTCTCCCTTCTTCCCTCCCCCTTATCTTCCATCTTTTCTTCCTTACTCCTTTTCTTCCTTCCCTCCCTTCCTTCCTTTCTTTCTCTTCTTTCCTTCATCTCTTTCTCTCTCCCTCCTTTTTTCCTCTCTTCTTCTTCCTCATTTCTTCCTTCCCTCCTTCCTTTTCTCACATTTTCCTCCCTTTCTTCCTCTCTCCCTTCATCTTTCCTTTTCTTCCTTTCTCCCACTGTCTTCCTTTCTTCCTTTCTTCCTCCTCCCTCTTTCTCCCTTCCTTCTCTTTTTTATAAGGATAAAGGAAAACCCATCTAATCACAGAAGATCTTGACATCTTGATTAAATCAGCCAGTCAATCAAAAGTAAATTAGGTCTAACTCTTTAATCAATTCCAAAGGATCATAAGGGCTTGAGGTTATTGAATAAAAAGACATGATGTTACATATGAAATATATTGTTATTAGTTAATGATTTCAAACCACATTTTTTTTTGTGCCACATATAAAAGCAGCTTGTTCAGAACTACTCAATCAAGTGAGAAAAGACTCCAAATTTGAGAGCTAGAGATTCCATACCTCTGACAGGGAATTGCCCTTGGGGAGAGGAGATAATACCTACCTCTCTCTTTCCTGCCTCCACCTTATTGACCATGCTACATTAACCATGCCATAGTATCCAGCTAGGAGTAGAAAGAAACATGCTGAGGGCAAGTAGAAAGTGTCTTGAGAATAAGGTAATCGTGCATTCATAGACAAAATTAACCAAGTTATGACTTCAAACTTTGAAAGTTCTATTACAATTTCTAGAGTAGCAATAGCTGATAGCAACATCTGTAATGGGAACTGAAAGACAATAACTACCAATTTGACATGTCAATGAAACTTCAGCCTTAGGAGTCTATTCTGACTCTTCAAGCTCAACAAAGAGTTATACCTAAGGACACTTCATAAGACTTATTGAAGGGAGAAGAGGGCTTTTGGAAACTAGGTACTGCGGCAACAAGATCATAGGACAATCAATTCTGATGGACGTGGCTCTTTCCAACAATGAGATAATGGAGGCCAGTTCCAATGATCTGATTAAGAGAGCCATCTACACCCAAAGAGAGGACTGTGGGAACTGAGTGTGGTTCACAACAAACATTTTCACTCTTTTTGTTGTTGTTTGCTTTCATTTTATTTTCTTTCTCATTCTTTTCTTTTTGATTTGATTTTTCTTGTGCAGCAAGATAATTGTATAAATATGCATGCATATATTGGATTTAACATTTTTTAAACCATGTTTAACATATATTGGATTACTTGCCATCTAGGAGAGGGAATGGGGGGGAAAGAGGGAGAAATTGGAAACATTTACCTTAGTATCATTTGACTATAAGTTGGAGCCTATTCTCTTCAAGGAATAGAATAATAAGATTATATAGTTAGGGCAAAGAAACTAGTTACAGAAATCATCCCCCCAAACCAAAAGCATATTCTTCCTTTGTACAGATATTATTCCTGAAAAGAATGGACCTTAGTATATAAGTAATACTAAGGCATATGTGTAGGGATCCTATGTAGCAAATTTGTTAGTTACTGGAAACATGTGTATAAGTAAGCGTGTATATATGTGTGAATATATTTATATATGTATACATATATGTGAAGAGAGTTTCTAGTTACTAGAAATCAGTTTGTGTACATGCTTGTATGTATAGTATAGTTATACATATATACACATGTGCATATATATATACACTTGACTGTCTCTGAACTAGCTTACTGTTTATACACATAGCACAAAAAACTGTGACTTTAAATCATTAAACTAATCACAATGTATTTCCTATGTTTTATTATTTCTTCCCCAATAGGCCTTTGACATTGATTTAAGACTTATTGTAACCTAGTTTAAACATAATATATTATATATATATATATATATGTATATATATATTGGGGCTAGTGAAAGTCCTGTTTCTGATAATTATCCCTTGAAACCCAGAGGGATCATATTCAATCATCCTTTGGGATCATAGCTCACTAGTATGGGCAGGAGTTGGGGAGGTGGGTAGTGAGGGTGCTATGCCAGGCCAAAGCAACTAGTCTTTGTTCTATGGTCATAGGGGAGAATGGGAGATTAGGATTCAACCTCTGGATGTGGTGATCCCTCTCTCAAAGAGCTCACCTCTCTATACTTCAGGTTCTTCATGTTTGTTAAGAAGGGGATAATAATACCTATAGTATCTACCTCCATGGGTACCTCCACTGTAGGGAAGATGGTTTTTAACTTGTAAAGTCCTATAAGAAAGTCGACTGTTTTTAGTATTGTGTATTTGTCATTTGACTAATCAAAAGGAATTTTTTCCTTTTTTTAAAAAAAGAGGATTTCCATCATTTCCCTCTTTATACCTATCTAGTGACTGATGCTATAGTATATTTTGCTCTCTTCTTTTACCTAAATATTTTCTGTACCCTCACTTTCTCCTCAACACATAAGAGGTCAAAGGTTAGACAGAGATAAATAAAAATTTAAATTATGACAGAGAGTTAAAACTCTATCTGAATTTTTCTAACTGGAAGCTCTGAAGTACTGTTATTACATTAATATAAACTATGTATGAGGGATCATGTGGAGCTGAGAATCATTATATTGTCCCTAGGGCTAATAAGATAGCTAATTATAATAGCAGTGTAGCTGATTAAATCTTAAGAGAGACAGGGGACAGGGAGGAGAGAACAGTGACTGAAGAAAAGATTATACTATAAACCATCCTCCATGGAAGAGATTGAAAAGACTAAGAAAAAATTCAGCTTTGTCTGAATCCAGCTTAGGGGATGGAGCACAGAGAGGGTCAAGTACAAGCTAGTTCTCTCAGCTCAGACAGCCAGTGGTCCTTCTTGGAAATCTAGGAGGAGCATAACTTGAAGACCAGTGGCAAGATGGAGAAGCAACTTCTTGGAATGGGGGCAAGTCTGGTGAAGGGAAAAGAGCAGTGATCTGAGTATGTACTTCAGACAGAAAAAGGTATTTGCCAGAGTCAGCTCTTGAATTCCAGTTAGAGGACCATAACTTTCTGGTAATATCTCTGAGTACTCCATATTAAACTTTGCCCTCCCAAACTGCTTAAATTTTTCCAGAGGAGTGGTAATCTTGGGTCCAGACTGTACCTAGAAGAACTGCTTAGCTGCTTATTCTGTCATGACTTCAAGGTCCATTGCTCTGGAAATGCTCCCATAACCTTAAGAAAAGGTAGATTTAAACAACGAACCTGAAATAATGCTGGAATGAGAGCCAGGTGACCCAGGTCCTAGATAGTGGGCTAATACTAACTTTAGATCTTCATTTCTTCCTCTGGGAAATTAGGGGATTAGATAATGTAGTCTCTCAGATGCTTTCCACTGCTAATGGTCTGTCAAGTCAATATGTGTTTATTAAGCACCTGTTTTGTATAGATATTGTGCTAAATGCTGGAAATACAAAGAAAGGAAAGAATGTATATATATGTACATAAATATGTAAATACATGATAAACTAGAAATAATCAATGGAGAGAAGGCATGAGTAGTAAGGGGAACTGGGAAGAGCTTTCTGTAAGATTTTAGCGGAATTTTAAAGCAAACCAGGAAAGCTAGAAAATTGAGATGAGGTGGGAGAAAATTCCAAACATGGGAGAAATCCAAGGAAAATGTCCAGAGTCAGAAGAAAGGATATTTTGTTTGAGGAATAGCCAAGAGTTAGGGTCACTAAATTACATATTTATGAAAGGGATAAAATTGGGAGGGGCACATTATGAAAACTTTAAAACACCAAACAGAAGCTTTCATACTTAAACCTGGAGGAAACAATCTATGAATCTATAACATTTGGACTCCATTCAGTGAAAGAATGAATGAATGAAAAGAGATTAGTAGATACTCTATGCCAAGAACTATGCTTAGTGTTGCAGATACAAAAAGAAAAAGCAAAAAGTCCCTGCTTTCAGAGAGCTCATTATCTAATGAGAATATAATTTTTTATAATAGCTTTTTTATTTTTCAAAATATATGCAAAGAGACTTTTCAACATTTATTTCTGCAAAACCTTGTATTACAAAATTTTCTCCCTTCTCCCTACTACACAGCAAGTAACCTGATATAGGTTAAACATGTACAATTCTTCCATGTGCAAGAAAAATCAGATCAAAAGGAGAAAAATGAGAAACAAAAACGACAAAACACAAGCAAACAACAACAAAAAGAAGAAAATACTATGTTTTGTTCCATATTTAGTCTCCATAGTTCTCTTTGTGGATGCAGATAGCATCTTCCATCACAAGTCTATTGAAATTGTCTTGAATAATCTCATTTTGAAAAGTGCCAAGGTCCATCACTGTTGATCATCACACATTTTTTTTATTAAAGCTTTTTATTTTCAAAATACATGCATGGAAAATCTTTCAACATTGATCCTTACAAAACTTTGTGTTCCAAATCTCCCCCTTTTCTTTAGGCCCTCCCCCAGACAGCAAGCAATCCAATATATGTTAAACATGTTAAACTATATATTAAATCCAATATATGTATACATATTTATACAATTATCTTGATGCACAAAAAAAATGAAATCAAAAAAGAAAAAAAGAGAAAGAAAACAAAATGTAAGAAAACCACAACAAAAAGAGTGAAAATGCTACGTTGTGATCTGGGTGTGGATGGCTCTCTTCATCACAAGATTATTGGAACTGGTCTGAATCACCGCATTGTTGAAAAGAGCCACATCCATCAGAATTGATTATTGTGTAATGTTGTTGTTGCCATGTACAATGATGCTTCTGCTCATTTCTCTTCAATGTTCACGCAAGTCTCTCCAGACCTCTCTGAAATCATCCTCCTGTTCGTTTCTTACAGAACAATAATACTGTATAACATTCATATACCATAACTTATTCAGCTATTCTCCAATTGATGGGTATCCACTCAGTTTGCAGTTATTTGCTAATACAGAAGGAGCTGCTACAAACGTTTTTGCACATGTGGGTCCCTTTGCTTCCTTTAAGATCTCTTTGCTATATAGACCCAGTAGAAACACTGCTGAGTCAAAGGTATACAGTTTGATAGCCCTATGGACATAGTTTCAGATTATTCTCCAGAATAGCTGGATCAGTTCACAGCTCCATAAGCAACGTATCCATGTCCCAGTTTTCCCACATCCCCTACAATATTCATCATTATCTTTTCCTGTCATCTTAGCCAATCTAAGAAGTGGATCATCACATATTCTTGTTATTATATATAATGTTCCCTTGGTTCTACTCACTTTACTTAGCATCAGTTCAGGCTTTATAGGCTTTTCTGAAATCAGGCTGTTCATCATTTCTTATAAAATAAAAATATTCCATTACATTCATATATCATAACTTATTCAGCCACTCTCCAACTGATAAGCATGTGCTCAGTTTCTATTTAGTTGCCACTTCAAAAAGAGCTGCCACAAACATTTTTGCACACGTGGATCCTTTTCCCTTTTTTATGATCTCTTTGGGATACAAACCTAGTAGAAACATTACTGGATCAAAGGATATGTACAGTTTGATAGCCCTTTGAGCATTGTCCAAAGCACTCTCCAGAATGATTGTATTCATAACTACACCAACAATGTATCATGTCCAAGTTTTCCCACATCCCCTCCAACATTCTGCATTATCTTTCCCTGTCATTCTAGCCAATCTGAGGGGTGTGAGGTAATATCTCAGAATTGTGAGAAGACAATTCTTAAAAGAAAATTCAGCTGCAGGGCAGATACAATGCTTAGAAGTCCAACTTAGCTAATTTAATAAAGGTTTTAAAATTCTTCAAATGTGACCTTAGTCAAAAAACTTTTCTCTGTGGACTGAATTTTCTCCTAAAACTAAAGAGTAATACTAGATGATGGCTAAGGTCCCTTCTAGCTCTAACATGATGCTTTACAGTTTGTTTTGGGGGGATAGCAGTATTCAAGCCCTGTTTTACCACTTCTCCCCAAATAAGACTGGTTACTGTAAGGACTACCACTCTACTTTCATCTTCCTCCTCTTCCTTTCTCCTCCATCCAAAATAATCAAGCTCCTTGGAGGCCAAATGTGAAGAAACCATTAATCATTCTTGAAAATTCAAAGCTAATTTTGATTTAAATAGGAAGTTATCAAGTGTCTGTCTCCTAGGACTTAGAAGGGAATAGGGCGGCACTTTGCCTCTGTAGTAGCATTATGGGGTCTCTGTTTTCCTCATAAAGTTTTGTCCTTTCTCTTTCTAAGTGATGGTGCCTTTCAGTTAATTACAAAAATTCCTAGTCTTGGCTGTGATCATTATTCTCTATTTTCTGCTTAATTCAAGGAAGAGTTTGTAATTCCTTCTTGAACCTCCAAATTATAATATTAAGTGGGTCCAAACATGATAAAAGAAATCATATTTTATGTTTTGTTTTTTAATTTCATGCAACATTCAATTCAGCAAATATAATTACATATTTACTTGCAACACCCACCCCAATTAACTATTGATGCCCCAGAATAACAGGTTGATATGGTTAATATGGTTTTATTTGTAAATAGGCAGCTGGGTGACATAATGGATAAAGCATTGAACTTGGAGTCAGGAAGACCTACATTCACATCTAGCCTCAAATAATCACTAACTGTGTGACTAGGCAGTTACTTTTAATCTCTGTCTCAGTTTCTTCATCTGTAAAATGAGGATTAAAAACAATACTTAGCCACTAGGATTGTTATTAGGATAAATGAGATCATCTATGTAAGGCAATTTGAAAACCTGAAAGCACTATAGAAATGTTAGCTTTGGAAGATAACTGTGATTACATAATAATAATTCTTACAGCATCAAGATTTGTGTGCTTACTCAATATCTTTCTGATTAGATAAATATTTTTCTATTTTCTATACTGGCACTCATGAAAATATCTCATTTCTTTTTACCCATCAACTAGACTTCTATAACTTCTAAAGCTTTATAAAAAGAAATTTCTTCTTTATTTGACATATTTTTAAAGCTTTTAACACAGTGCCTGGGCACATAAGTGCTAATAAATGACAGACAAGTTTAATAAATACTTATTCTTCTTCCCTTAGTCTTTTTTTTTTTAACTATTCCATGCATCTACAATGTGCTAATCATATTCTAATTGTTAATATCTTTACTAGGGTACATGTAACTTTTATGATGCAGAGATCTTGTATAATTTTCTCTTCTGTCTCCCCCAGTGCATTGCACAGTACACAGTATGTTGTAAATGCTTGCTAAATATTTATTGAATGAATGAATGAATGAATAAATTACAGAGTCACACAATCTCAGAGGTTTAAGAAACCTCAAAATCTATCTGGACCAACCCCCTACCCTGATTAAGAATCCCCTATGCACCATAATCAAAAAGTTGTCTTCACATCTTTGCTTAAACTCTCTAATAAATAGGGAACCCAATACTGCATAGCGTAGCCCATTTCACTTCTGAATAGCTCTAATTATTAGAAAGTTTTTCTTTTTGTTCAGTGTAATTTGTTTGCAACTTTTCCCCATGGCTCCTAATTATGTTTTCTAGGACCAAGCAAAACACATCTAATACTCTCAAATATTATAAATAAATGAGCTATCATACCTTCATTTATTCCCCATCTCCCTCTCTCCCACAGTATTCAGACTAAAATAAACATCCCAAAATCCTCCAATGACATGAAGTTGAGATCCTTCATTACCTCAGTCACCTATATCAATATCCTCCCTAAAATGTGCTGCTCAGCACTGAACATAATATTCCAAATGTGTTCTAACCAGAGGGAGAATACATTGAGATTTATTATTAAGTGCTGGACACTTTGCTTAGCAACAGCTTAAGACTGCTTTAGCTTTCTTAGTTGCCATTTCATATTTTCTACTTGTATTAAGCTCATGGTACGATAAAATCCATAAATCTTTTTCCAGGAAACTCTAAGTATGTCTTTCCCTTATTTGCCTTGTAATTCTATTCCTAGACTTGTCTTAGGTGCATATTTCCAAATGCAACATAATTTCAAAGTCTTACAAAGATTCAACTTTCTTCTAAGCATCTTGTTAGTATTTCTCTTCCTTTTATTTCCCCAAAGTGACAAAAATGAACAACAAAAGCATGAATTTTGGGTCCTCTCTTTACACTAATGTTTCAATTTGGGCTTCTCACATAACACAACAATTTTCTCTCTTATTATGAACATTTCGATTCCCCTTTCTTAATGTTTCTCTTTATATTTGCATGATCTTAGAAAATTATGTGAAAATATTTCCTAAATGAATAGAAACCTAACAATCAGCAATAATGCAAATGAATGTGGGCAACAATTGAAAGTAATATAGAGGAGGCAGTCTTTTCTCTTTCCTTTCCTATTCTTTCCTCAATCAAAATGAAATCAATACTTGCACTCTATAATGGACTTGATAACTAATGGTTATGACGAGAGAAAAATCAAGTGATACCAAATTTCCTATCCTGAGTGAGAAAATTTGGTTGACTTTAAGTGAATGAGGAACCAACTAATAAACATTTATTAAGCACCTACTATGTACTGGACACTGTACTGATGATATATGTATATATATATACATGTAAAGATATGTGCATACACACACAACCATATATATATTTATATACAAGAGACAAAAGACAGTCCCTTCTCTTAGAGTTTACAATCTAAAGAGGAAAACAACATGCAAATAAATAAGTACAAATTAAATTTTATATAAATAGGAAATAATTAAAAGAGGGAAGGCATAAGAACTCACAGCCATCGGGAAGGCTTACTGTAGAAAATAATCTTTTAGTTGGTATTTAAGGGAAATCAGGGAGATCAATAGTTTAGTTGAGGAGAGAGTATTTTAGGGCCCAGAGGTAGCAACCAGAGCCAAGAGATGGAATGTCTTGTTCATGACCTCACCAGGAGAATAGTGTCATTGGATTGAAGAGTACATGTTGGAGAGTAAAAGTGTGAGAAGGCAAGAGGGGGCTACATTATGAAGGGTTTTAAATGATAAACAGAGAACTTTGTATTTGCTCCTGGAGGCAACAGGAAGCCATTGGAGTTTATCAAGCTGGTGGATGACATGATTAGACATGTGCTTTAGGAAAATCATTTTAGAGGTTGAATGAAGGATGGACTAGCGTGAGAAGAGACATGTATCCGGCAGACCCACCATCAAGATATGACAGCAATTAAGCCATAAAGTGATGAAGGGGACCTGCACTATAGTGATGACAAGTGTCAGAAAAGAGAAGGAACAGTCAAGAGATATCACAAAGGTGAAATAAGCTAGCCTTGGCAATAGCTTGGACATGCAGATGAGAGATAGTAGAGTGCAGGATGACTGGAATCTTGTGAGCCAAAGGGCCTGGGAGAATGGTGTTGCTCTCTATAGTAATAAGGAGGTAAGAGAGCTGGAGTGAGTTTAGAAGAAAAAATAATGAGTTCAGTTTTGGACACATATGTAGAATGTCTATTGGACATCTAATTGGAAATATTTGAAAGGCAATTGGGAAATCAGCCGAGAAATTGAAATAGAAAAGGTTAGATTTGAGAATAAATCCATGGTTGCTGATGAGATCACAAGTAAAACAGTTTAGAGGGAGAAGAGAAGAGGGCCCAGGACCAAACTCTGAAGACTGCCCTACAGTTAGAGACCTAGAAAAGGATCCAGCAAAAGAGACAGAAAAGGAACAATCAGATTGGAGGAGAATCTGGAAAAAATAGTGTTTTGAAAACCCAGAGGAAGAGAGTATAAAGAAAGGAGATTGATCAACAGTGTCATAGGCTGCAGAGAGGTCAAGGAATATGAAGACTGAGAAAACACCATTGAATCTGGCAACTAAGAAAGAGATCTTTAGTAACTTTGGAGAAAGCAGATTCGATAAAATAGAAAGCCAGACTGTGAAGGGTTAATAAGAGAATTAAGTGGAAAGAAAGTGGAGGCACTTATTGTAGTCAGTCTTTTCAAGGAGTTTAGCTACAAAGGGCAGAAGGGATATAAGACAATAGTTAGCAGAGACTGAAGGATTAAGTAAGGATTTTTTTTGCCAGGATAAGGGAGATGGAGCATGTTTGTAGGCAATGGGAAATGAACCAGTAGAAAGGAAGAGACTGAAAATAAGTGAAAGAGTGAGGATAATAGAAGACGCAATCTATTGAAGGAGATGAGAAGGAATGGGATCATTTAAACAAGTAAGATTAGTCTTGATAAAGAGTGAGGTCACTTGATCATATGAAACAGGGGGGAAAAGTAGTAGAATGTACCTGAGTAATAAGAGTTGAGGAGGAAGGAAAAAAGAGTTCACAATGAATGGCTTCATTTTTTTCTGGGAAAAATATAAGGTAACTTGAGAGAGTGGGAGGAGGGGGAAGTAGGAGAAGTTTGAGGAAGGATGAAAATATTTGGAGGAATTACTCTGCAGAGTGAAAAAGTCAGAAGAAGGTATACATAGATTTTAGGATAAAGATATAAATTCAATTTTACTCAATTCTTGAGTTTGAGGTATCAGGTGAACATTCAACTGAAAATCATAGGATAATAAGTTTAGATTTGGAAGAATCATAATGTCACAGTTCTAGGATGAAAGGATAATAAATTTACAGAGGATAATAGATTGGCAAGGAAAGACATGTCCTCTGAGACAAGAAGAAAGGAATAAAAAGCGAGCAAAGGTATACAAATTTTGATTTGTAGAAGAAAGTATTTAAAGAACTTCAAATTCCATTGCTTTAATATATATCAAGTCAGGGTCATCTTCTGAGGAAGAGCCACAGGTGAGTGATAAAGGTTTGGAACAGTTGTTGTAGAGGATAGGATACATGTAAAAATGTCTATATACTTCTATTCTTTTTTATCCCCAACACCATAGACTGCACTATAAGCTCCCTAAGAGCAGGGATTGTTCCATTTTTGTGTTTACATTCTTAATACCAACCACAGCATGTGTTACATAATAAGAATTTAATAATTTTATTTATGATCTCTCACATTTCTTCCAGTTCTAAATCTATGCTCTTATCTGTGTTTGATCAATAAACACATATGTTGTATGAATGGCAGAATAAATTATTATAGATTAATAGGATGAAATTTTATGTTACCATAAAATTACAAATATAAAAGTTCAAAAGAAAAATAAAAAGAGCTATATGATGGAATGCAAAATAAAATAAGCAGAACAAAAAAAAATACACATTAACTATAATATAAACCAGAAATCAAAGTTCAAATGTAATGGAATTTCAGGTGGAATGAGAAGGTAACACAAAGTAAATAGCTTTTTTATATTCTTGTTTCTAATTTACTTTATTGAAATTTTAAAGATAACGTAAAAAAGTTTTGTATACGAGCCTATCCCTTGTTTTTATGTTAGTTTCATTATGAATTTTCATTGATGGCTTATTTTTAATGAAAAAATTATTTAAGAACAAGATAAAAAATGTTGAGTATGCTATTGTGAAGATTCCTTTCATAGATGGGGAATAAATAGATGGGTAATCTATCTTTTCCAGTTCTCATATTCTGTGATTCTGTCACCCTGTGACCCATAGAATCTCAAGGTTAAAAGGAACTTTAGAAGCCATCTAGATCAACATAAATCAATCAACCAATCCCAAGCATTTATTAAATACCTATTATGTGTCAGGTACTGTACTACACAATGAAGATCCAAACAAAAAATTAAACTCATCAAAGAGTTTGCATTCTAATATGGAAAGTATGTATGCACATAACAAAAGTAATTAGAGAAGGGTTCTGATTTTCTATTCTGTGGCTTTGGGGAGTCTGCCACATAGTATATATGAAGATGGATCCTAGAGCTCTTCCATGGAGCAGTGAGGGGATGGGTTTATGCTCTGATCCCTTTTGATGGGTCACATGTGCTCTGGCTCAGCGCTGAAGAATTTGCCCTCTAGAATGATGGATATGGATATGTAGGGTATGTAGGGTATGGAGATGAGTATGGAGATGAGTATGGAGATGAGTCCATGCTGTGACCCCTTACCAAAGATATAACTGGAGACTTCTGATTTGTTTCCTGATTCCTGGGAAGAGCAAGGGAAAGAAGAGACTGTGAGAGAAGATAAACCAAGAACAATTTCTCTTTTAAAAAAGGGGGGTGGGGACAAAATTTTTACTTATCATTCACCTCCAAAGTGAATCCAAAGGGACAGGATGTGATATTTTGGGAATATTGCATAACGACTCATGTTAGTCAGTAGGTAGCTGTGTCTCAAGTCTCTCAAGTCATTTGCTAAAAGCATAGTGACAAATAAATTATATTGCTCATATTGCTCCCTAGAGTGGTAAGTTTTGAAATCCTTTACAAAATTAGCTGATAGAGTACTTAGGCAAATAAACATTATAAGTATAAAAATTAAAGCCAATAGTTAAAAGAGTAAGTATGATTATCCCCCAAATCCCTGGTAATTGTCTTACTATATCACTTAACAGCAAATACATCTTAATAGTACACATATAGCACAATATAAAACATAATTTGACAAATTGCTTCAGTGACAACATTTTTAAATTACATCCAGGAGATATCATATCACCAAAAAAAGCGTACCTATCCACAATATAACATTAAAATAATATCAATAGACCTTTAAAATAACAGAACATGTAATTTTAGCAGTAGCATATACGCAAATAAACAGCAAAATAATGCAAAACTAATAGGCAAATGTAGCTGCAGGACTTGTGTAACACAATTTGTAATCTCAAATAATAAAAAACAAATAATAAAACAGCAAGACAGCTTCTCCAAACTAAGCATTCTGAACTCCTTCATGAGGGTAATCAATAAGGATTTCTATACTAATTATGTGAAGACTTCCCCTGATTTTTAGAAAGTGCAGAAATCCTTTGTTTATACACCATAATTATTTATTTTTTAGAGATTTGGGGGATACTGGTCATGTGTGCACTAAATGATTTTATCTAAGTTTAATGATGGATTTGAGTCATAAAGACCTGTATTCAGATTCTGACATTTACTATCTGGGCAAGCCACTTAACTTCTCAGACTCAGTTTTCACATCTATAAAATCAGAATAATAATAGTGCCTACCTCACAGAGTTGTTTTGAGAATCAAAAGAGATAACATATAAAGTAATTTGCAAATTCTAAAGCACTATATGTTTTACCTGTTATAATGGGAAGCTCCTTTGGTAGAATTTACATTCCTTAAGGGCTAAAACCATTCCCCTTGCATGGCTGAGTTCCTGGCACACAGGAGAGGCTTAATACATGCTAGCTGATTGATATCCAAATTGAAATCATAGCCTCATAGGGTTGAAAGGGATCTCTCACAGTCAAAATTCTAAACTATTTAGAATGAGGAAAATTATACCAAGGGAAATTAATTGAATGATTCAAAGTCATAGGTAGTTAGTGGCACATCCAGGCCTGCAGGAGACTGGTCTCGAGACTTCTGACCTAATGCCCTTTGCTCTACCACATTGTCTATCTTTCCAAGTCAAGAAGAAAACAACTGGAGATTCAGAACTGAAGTTTGGGAGGAAAGTCAAAAGTGCAGAGATATGGTAACTGATGGACATATGTTGAAAATATTTGAACCTAAGAGTAGATATGATCTCTGATGGACCGTTTAGAAAAAGAGGTGAAGGCTAAGATTCTCCCTCATCTCACATTACCCAGATACCTTCAGTCACTATCTCCTCCTTCACCTCAGTCTCACATGAAAAAGTAGCCTTGACAAAGCAAACACCTCTAAGTGCTTGTAAACAAACATATTGGTGAATTCTGGTTTCTAATCTATTCTGCTATCTTCTTCATTTTTATGGGTAAATTCATCTTATTCACATTCATTGTTGTAATTGCTAATTGTGTATTTCCCTCTATCCTAGTCTTTTATATTTATTCTCCTTTTTTAATCTCTTCTGCCCCCTCTATAGTTTTTTTTTTTTGCTTCTATTCACTGTCTCTCTTAATCTATCTTTCCTCTTATTCTTTTCTTTCTTCTTCCTTTGTTCCTTCTTCCTTCCTTCCTTCCTCCCTTCATTCTTTCTTCCTTTCTTCTGTTTCTTTGTTTTTCTTTCCTTCCTTTCTTTCTCTCTTCCTTTCTTCTCTTTCTTTCTTTGTTTTTCTTTCTTTCTTTCCTTCCTTTCCTCCTTTTTTCCTTTTCTTTATCTTTTCTTTCTTTCTTTCTCTCTCTCTCTTTCTTTTTTCTTTCTTTGTTTTCTTTATTTCCCTTCCTTTTGTTTACATAAGGCACTACACTTCCTTGTGGGTGCTCTGCCCAAAAGAATGTAAATTTATATTCTTTTTTTGATTGCTGAAATCTGAAGATATTTTGGCATTTACGGGCTAAATTTCTTTCTTAAGGACCATGCTTTAAACCCAAATCACTCTGGCTTTCATTGATTTGCCAGCAATAGGTCTCAGGCCAAGCCCCATTCCAGCACTGATGGACTCTGGGTGAATGTAAATAGCATTGTTTTTGTTGTGGCCAGAAACCCTGAGGGTCTTCCCCTCCCTGATTGATTTGATTTGAAAAAACAAAAACAAACAAAAAAAAAAAACTAGGTAAAAGAGGCCATTCTTTTTCTCAATTCTAACCTAGCCTTAATTATTGAATGGACTTTGCTTCAGTCAGACTGAGACCTGTTAAAGACCTTAGCTTAAAAAGGGCAAGGCCTTCCATTGCATCCATAGCCATCTCTAGTATTCCTGATCTATATCTTGCCACTGGACCTAGTGATTTTGCACAACCCCACCTTACTTAAATCTTGGCATCACCTCCTTGATGTCATAGTTCTCTTCAAGAATAAAGGAATTTCATTTTCTATCTGTTCTAAAAGCTCTTCCTTTGTGCAACTCTTTTATGTGAAATAATTTCCCCCATTTTACTTCTCTTCCCTCCCTCTCCCTCTTGCTTATCTTTCTATTCTTTTTTTGAATCATCCCAACATAATGGATTCACTCCTAAGCCCTCTAAGTGGGCTGCTGCTACTTCTCCTCCTACTCCTCCTTCCCCCTCCTCTTCCCTCCTACTCCTCCTTCCCCCTCCTCTTCCCTCCTACTCCTCCTTCCCCCTCCTCTTCCTCCTCCTCCTCCTTTCTTCTCCTCTTCCTTCCCCCCTCCTTTCTTCTTCATTTATATTACACTTTGATGTTTCCAAACAACTTTACAAATGTTATCTCATTTTACCCTCACAACAATCCTGTGTATCCTTAGATATTATTATTATCCTCACTGAAGGATATCCATCACAGTTGAAGAAACTGAAGTAAACAAGTTAAGAGAGTTGCACAGGGTCACACAATTTGTAAATGTCAGAAGGTGGACTTGAACTATTGTCATCCTGATTAGGATCAGTATTCCATCCACTGAGCCACTTAGATACACAAAACTTTAAAGGTGATATTGTTTGTCATTTAAAAAAGTTTTTAATATTAGCTTTTTATTTTTTAAATACACGCAAATATAGTTTTCAACATTCATCCTTGCAAAACCTTGTGTTCCAAATTTTTGAAAAATTTTGAATTTTGAAAAAATTTTGGAAATTTTTGGAGGGAGCTCCATTCCCCTCACCCCATTCCCCTAGAACCAAGTAATCCAATATAGGTTCAACATGTGCAATTCTTCCAAACATATTTTCACATTTATCGCGATGCATCAGAAAAATCTGATCAAAAAGAAAAAAAATGAGAAGAAAAACAAGCAAACAACAACAAAAAGGTGAAAATATTTTGTTGTTACCCACATTCAGTCCCCAGTCTTTTTTCTAGATGCAGGTGGCAATTTCCATCAGAAATCTATTAGAGGGGCAGCTAGGTGGCGCAGTGGATAGAGCACCAGCCCTGAATTCAGGAGGACCAGAGTTCAAATCTAGTCTCAGACACTTAACACTTCCTAGCTGTGTGACCCTGGGCAAGTCACTTAATCCCAGTCTCAGAAAAAGAAAAAAAAAAAAAAAAAAAAAGAAGTCTATTAGAATTAGTCTGAATCACTTAATTGTTGAAAAGAACCAAGTCCATCAGAGTCGATCATCACATAATCTTGTGTACAGTGTTCTTATGGTTCTACTCACATCACTTAGCATCAGTTTATGTAAGTCTCTACAAACCTTTCTGAAATCATTCTGCGAACAATAATGTTCCACTACATTAATGTATCATCACTTATTCTCAACTGATGGGTATCCACTCAGTTTCCAGTTTCTTGCCACTACAAAAAGGGCTGCTACATACATTTTTGCATTTCTGGGTCCTTTTCCTTCTTTTATGATCTCTTTGGGATACAAACCAGTAGAGATACTGCTGGATCAAAAGATATGTACAGTTTAATAGCCCTTTGGACATAGTTCCAAATTGCTCTCCAGAATGGTTGGATCAGTTCATAATTTCTAAGTGTAATCCTTCTAACTGCCCTAAAGAAGAAACACTTTTAAAAAAAAAACTTAATAGTATTTTATCTTATCTTTTTTCCTACTAATTACATGTAAAGATAGTTTTCAACATTCATTTTTTTAAGATTTTGAGTTTCACTGATTCAACCATTCTAGACAGCAATTTGGAACTATGTCCAAAGGGCTATCAAACTGTCTATACTCTTTGATATCTCAGTTGTCTCTATTGGTCTGTATCTCAAAGAGATCATAAAAGAAAGAAAATGACCCACATATGCAAAAAATTTTTGTAGCAGCTCTTTTTTGTGATGGCAAGAAATTGAAAATTGAATAGATGCCAAGCAATTGGCTGAATAAGTTTTGGTATATGAATGTAATGGAATGAAATTGTTCTATAAGAAATGATGAGCAGGGGCAGCTAGGTGGTGCAGTGTATAGAGCACCGGTCCTGGAGTCAGGAGGACCCGAGTTCAAATTTGATCTCAGACACTTGACAGTTCCTAGCTGTGTGACCCTGGGCAAGTCACTTAACCCTAATTGCCTCAGCAAAAAAAAAAAAAAAAAAGGAAAAGAAATGATGAGCAGGTTAATTTCAGAAAAGCCTGAAAAAACTTTCATGAACTGATGTTTAGTGAAGTGAACAGGATTGGAAGAATCATCCACAGTAACAGCAAGGCTATGTAATGATCAACTATGATATTCTTAGCTTTTTTTCAGCAATGCAGTGATCCAAGAAAATTTCAATAGACTATGTATGGAAAATGCCATCTGCATCCAGAGAAAGAATTATGAAGACTGAATGAGAATCAAAGCATACTATTTTCACATTTTTGTTTTGTTTTGTTTTCTCATAGTTTTCCCATTTGTTCTGATTTTTCTTTCCCAACAGGAATCATATGGAAATATACTTAAAAAAAGATATTGAGTTCCTTTTCCTTCCTAAGACAGCAAAAATCCAATATAGGTTATAGATAAACAGTTATGTTAAAACATATTTCCACATTGGTCATGTGAAAGAAGATGATACACTTCTTAAGAGTATTATCCCTACGTCTAGGAAAGTAAAGTTTGACTTCACTTAGTCCCTTTTGATTCTAATTCATGTTTCCATTTTAAAAATTTCTTTTGGTTCTTGTGTTTGAAAGTAAAATTTTCTCTTAAATTTTAGTCTTAATCTCCAGTTGATAAATGGTCAAAGGATATGAACAGACAATTCTCGCATGAGGAAATTGAAACTATTTCTAGTCGTATGAAAAGATGCTCCAAGTCATTATTAATCAGAGAAATGCAAATTAAGACAACTCTGAGATACCACTACACACCTGTCAGATTGGCTAGAATGACAGGGAAAGATAATGCAGAATGTTGGAGGGGACATGGGAAAACAGGGACACTGATACATTGTTGGTGGAACTGTGAATACATCCAGCCATTCTGGAGAGCAATTTGAAACTATGCTTAAAAAGCTATCAAACTGTGCATACCCTTTGACCCAGCAGTGTTGCTACTGGGTTTGTATCCTAAAGAGATCTTAAAAGAAGGGAAAGGGACCTGTATGTGCAAGAATGTTTGTGGCAGCCCTCTTTGTGGTGGCCAGAAACTGGAAACTACGTGGATGCCCATCGATTGGAGAATGGCTGAATAAATTGTGGTCTATGAATATTATGGAATATTATTGTTCTGTAAGAAATGACCAATAGGATGATTTCAGAAAGGCCAGGAGAGACTTACATGAACTGATGCTGAGTTAAATGAGCAGGACCAGGAGATCGTTGTATACTTCAACAACAATACTATATGATGATCAATTCTGATGGATTTGGCCATTTTCAACAAGGAGATGAACCAAATAAGTTCCAATAGAGCAGTAATGAACTGAACCAGCTACACCCAGCGAAAGAACTCTGGGAGATGATTATGAACCACTACATAGAATTCCCAATCCCTCTATCTTTGTCTGCCTGCATTTTGGATTTCCTTCACAGGCTAATTGTACACTATTTCAAAGTCCATTTCTTTTTGTACAGCAAAATAACTGTTTGGGCATGTATACATATATTGTATTTAATTTGTACTCTAACATATTTAACATGTATTGGTCAACCTGCCATCTGGGGGGGGAGAGGAAAAATTAGAACAAAAGGTTTGGCAATTATCAATGTTGTAAAATAATCCATGCAAATATCCGGTAAATAAAAACTATTAAAATATTTTTAAAAACTCACACAGGAGTATTGTTATATTGTATATGCTTTCAAATAAAGTAATTTAGTTTTGATGAAAAAAAAACTTTAGTCTTTTCAACAAAAATGCTTGAAAATTTTCTAGTGAACTTCCATTGTCTCCCTGTAGGATTGTACTCAAGTCTTTCTGAGTAAGTTATTCTTGACAGCAATTCCAGATTCTTTGTTTTCTAGACTATCATATCCTTTTGTCCTTGAAGACTATCATATTTTAAACCCTCCATTCCTTTAGATAGTAGCTGCTAAATCTTGTATCATTCTGACTGCAGATTTGTAGGAATGTTCCTAAGTTTTGACCATTTGCCTTTTCACATATATTCAGTTTTTTTAAAAAACAGTTATGTTTTTTCCCTCAAAATATAAACTTGTCCTCAGTAGTTTTGATTATTCTATACATAATTTGTAGGATATATCTTTTAAGTTTTTTAAAGGCCAGACAGACCTTACAATGTCAAGTCTAATTATAAAACATCTCAGACCTGAGCTCCTAATCCCCCAAATAAACTGAAGAAACATTTGTTTGATGGCATTTGTATATGGGTTTAAATCTAGAAGTGTCAGAGCATTAAAAATCACATTCTGGTTATAAACCCTGGCTATGCCTACCTTCCCTCTTCTATCCTTATTTACAGACTACTTCCTCTAGGGCAGAGGTTTCCACTGACCTCTTCTATAGTTTAGACTTGAGAGGATCAGATGAAAATGGATGGGAGAAAAAAAGATTTTTTTTTTTTTTTAATAATCTCTAACAATTTTATTTAGGATGGGTTCCATAAGTTTCCCTGGACAGCCAAAGAGCTTCTTGACACAAAAAAGACTAAGAACCATGCGTGGATAAAGAAGATGGTTATGGGGGGAGGGACAGAGAGGGAAAAAGAGACACAAATACACAAGAAAAACCAGCTAGAAATAGAAAAGTAGATGCATGAGAGACAGACACAGAGAGAGCAGCAGAACTAACGCATTCCTCTTTGATTAAAAAAAAACCAACAACACAGAATTTAGTATTTGGGAATCACCTAATTCACGCCTGTTTTTGCATTATAATTACCATCGAATGGGATGGAAGAGTTGACTTTAACCCTGAGAGTGCACCAGGCGCCAGCCTTGTCGCCGTTTCTTTGACCTGCATCCCATGACAGAGGGCACGGAACCGTACTTGCTCCAAGGGCACTAAAAATAGAACAACTTTTCTGTCCTGAGACTCCTTCATCACCCTGCCTCGCTAAAGGCTCCGGGAGCCGAGCCATCAATTTCCTCGAAAGGACGTTGCAAGAGGATGAGGATTTGAGAAACGCCTGCAGAGTTTCTCTGCACAACTTTAATAACCAAGGACAGAACCCCAGCTGAGAGTGCCCGTGTTTCATCCCCCTCCCCAATCCAGTTGAACCTGAAATATGTCTAGCCGGGGCACCTCACGAAAACTTTTTTTCTCGGCGGCTCCCTTCTCCATGCTCACGTTGGACATGGCTGCTTTGCAGGCGGAGCCGATTCTTTCCCCTTTGCTGGGCGCCAGGCGGTGGTTGTGACCGGGAAGGACAGAGCCCCGGGGCTAGCAGTTCAGGCTGGCCTGGGGGTGGGCGTGCTAACAAGGGGAAGGAGCTGTGAGCAAGTGGCAACCCCGGTGGAATCATCCAAACTCTAGCTTTCCCTAGGTGGGTGCGACTTTTGGGGGGGAGGGGGTCCTCCTCTTTCCATTGATTCACGTTCCATCGAAAGCCAGCCTTGGCCTCCCAGTGGCCCAGGCCGAGTTCATGCTCGGCGCTCTAGCCGCACCCCAGTGAATGAAATCGCTGTGTGTGGCGGGAGACAGTGTGTTTTAGGTTCTAAGAGGATATTTCTATTCCGCAGCACGAGGGGCTGCTCGGATGGTTTGGGAGTTGGGTGTGGGTCTTATTCTTGCCGCGGAAAATTAAATTTATTTGAAGGTGCAAGCAAAATAGGGTACTGTGGGGGAGGGGCACTCCTGGACATTCATGGGGGCGAGCAAATGGGAATCACTGTGTCTTCAGCTTGATAGAGTGGGGCTGCGTCGGCCACCCACAGGATCGCTCGGGCCAGTGTACTAGGGAACCAGGCTAGTGCGAGTGCGGAGGGTGGAGGGTCCCAGGTCTGTCCGAGCGGGAGGGGCGGCACCTGCGGAATCCGCCCCCAAGCCGCGGCGGCAGCCGCCTCGCTCCGCCCCAGGGGGACAGAGTGAGGGAGCCAGTCGGCCAGAGAGGAGCTAGCCGCGGGCGGCGCTAGCACAGGAGAAAAAAAGTGGAGGGGAGGGAGGCAGCTGGAGCTAGAGGACAAGGATTGGGGGTGGGGTGGGGTGGGAGACGAGCCCAGGCCGGGGAAAGGGGCCAGTGTCTTGTCCTTCCCTCCTCGTCACCCTGCCAAGCAAGGTAAGAGGTTACCGTGACTGGGATGGAGCGCGGGAGCAGGGAGATCGAAGGGAGGGGGGGCAGGAGCAAAAGAGGGAGGAGTGGGTGAGCCAGGACCTCTCTGATCCGAGCCAGCCCACCGGACTAGCTAGCCGGGGCCACCCGCTGAATCCCAGGCTTCGGTTTCTGTGTGTCGGTCCCTGCAAAGGTAACGGGCGTGTGTGTGTGAGTGCGCGCAAGCTTCCGACTCCCTATCTTCCCTGGCTTCCGAAAGCAGTTTCCTCTCCCACTCTCCCTCCCCTGGAAGGTCCCCCCTCTATGAGTGCCCTTCCCTTCTGCAGAACTTCCCCCAAGGACAGTCCGCCTCTGCTCCGTCCCCAGAGGCCAGGGCCTGTCAGCCGGGGTCCGTGGAAGGCGCTCTGGGATCCCGGGATCGGGCTGCCTTTGTGAGCCTCGCGCTGGACCCCGGGCCAGTGAGAGCTCAGATGGGACACCGCCCACTCTCCCCTGCCGGCTTTGCCCCTCTTCCAGTGCCGCGAGCTGGGCGGGAGGGAGGTCGCGGGGAGTTGACCCGAGAAGAGTAGCGGGGGGACTTGTAGAGGAAGCGTAGGGGTGGCTAGGCTCCGCCGGATACTTATCTTTCGGACCTCCGGAGCAAATAGCGTGGGGGGGGGGGGGAGAGAAAGTGGACTGACCCTGAGCCCGGCGCTGCTCGGAGGTCAATCTCAGGTAGAGCCGAGGAAACCCTTCTCTAGATGCCTGGAGGAGAAGGACGAGGAGGAGGAGGAGGAGTTGGAGACCTAGTGAGAGATTCTGTGGAAGTTGAAATTGGGGAGTAGGGGTCAGGGTTGGAATGCGTCCATGCATAACCTACCATTTGTTTGTTTTTTCTCAACTCCTCACTAAATGTCGTTGCGTTGCCCAAAAGCATGTATGCACTGTGTGCCCCCACCGGAGTTTCCATTTTGAGTGAGAGGTAATAGACCACTTGCTATATATATGAGACACAAAGGGCTGTGTTGACAGCTGGCCGTGACACAGATTTTGAGAGGTGACACTAGCTGGAACCGACCTAAGATGGGGATAATAGATTGGTTGGGTT